>NC_060179.1:83724692-83897192 GCF_021184085.1 Oncorhynchus gorbuscha
GGACCCGTCGCACACCTATACAACAAACACTGACAATAAACAATCTCTGACAAAGACATGAGGGGAAACAGAGGCTTAAATACACAACAGGTAATGAATGGGATTGAAAACAGGTGTGTGGGAACAAAAGACAAAAACAATGGAAAATGAAAAATGGATCAATGATGGCTAGAAGACCGGTGACGTCGACCGCCGAGCATCACCCGAACAAGGAGAGGCAACGCTATTAAAACTTAAGTCTATGTCTGGTACCAGTAATGTTAATGAATTACCGTCATGTGTTTTGAAGGACTCTGTTGCTGTATTTGACAAAAACTGAAATGCTGAATTGTTTCAATGACCACTTTGTTATCATCTGGTAGGCTGTTTGATTCAGTGTCCTCTATCTCTGTACAACCCTGTGTGGATGAACCAGTGAGAGCTGGTCAAACATTTAGCTTTTTGCCATTCTCAGTGCAGATGGCCTCTCTTTTAAATTGTGTATTCAACAACTTACAAAAGAATTGAAGGTGAAATTTGGATTTTATTTTAGGAATAAGGTTTTTCTTTTGAAGCCAGAAGGAGGCTAGTATCAGCTACATTTATGCCTTTACTAGACTATGGGGATATTTTATATATGAATGCTTCCGCTCAGTGTTTGAGATCAATTGACACTCTTTACCATGGCACTTTGGGATTTATTTTAAACTGCAAAACCCTTACGCACCACTGCACTTTGTATACCAGGGTTGGCTGGCCTTCTCTAGTCACTCGTAGGCTCAGTCACTGGTATGCTTTTATTTACAAAGCCATGTTGGGTTTACTACCTTTTTATTTGTGCATTTTTATTGTTCAGAAATGTGGTGGGTCGTCTCTTCGTTCGCTGGACTTTATTCTGCTAACTGTTCCAAATGTCCAAACTGAATTTGGTAAAAGGGCTTTTATGTCCTCTGCACCATCGTCTTGGAACACCTTACAAAATACTTTTAAACTGGAAGAACTTGTCCCGATTGGTATTTTAGAATCACTGATGAATGATCTTGAGGCTGATTCCCTGACCTGTCAATGTTTTTAATTTGCTGTTTTATACTCTTGTGAATTCAATGGTTTTTACTAGATTACTTGTAGTTTTTCATGTTGTCTGTAATTTTTTGGTAATGACTTGGTGCTGCCTATCTTGGCCAGGGCACATTTGAAAAATAGATTTTATTTTCAATAAGCCCTTCCTGGTTAAATAAAGGTTAAAATTAATTTAAAAAAATAAAAAATAAAAATAAAAAATGAATTTATTGTGATGGTGACGGTGTATTGTGATGATGACGGTGTATTGTGATGGTGACGGTGTATTGTGATGGTGACGGTGTATTGTGATGGTGACGGTGTATTGTGATGATGACGGTGTATTGTGATTGTGACGGTGTATTGTGATGGTGACGGTGTATTGTGATGGTGACGGTGTATTGTGATGGTGACGGTGTATTGTGATGGTGACGGTGTATTGTGATGGTGACGGTGTATTGTGATGGTGACGGTGTATTGTGATGTTGACGGTGTATTGTGATGTTGACGGTGTATTGTGATGGTGACGGTGTATTGTGATGATGACGGTGTATTGTGATGATGACGGTGTATTGTGATGGTGACGGTGTATTGTGATGGTGACGGTGTATTGTGATGGTGACGGTGTATTGTGATGGTGACGGTGTATTGTGATGGTGACGGTGTATTGTGATGGTGACGGTGTATTGTGATGGTGACGGTGTATTGTGATGGTGACGGTGTATTGTGATGGTGATGGTGTATTGTGATGGTGACGGTGTATTGTGATGGTGACGGTGTATTGTGATGGTGACGGTGTATTGTGATGGTGACGGTGTATTGTGATGGTGTATATCATTTGACTTTTTTTTTAAATGCAGATGTTCCAAAGGTCGGCATCAGAGGCTTGTATGCGTGAAGGTCTGGAGATTCTAAAGATGTTTATGTTAATTACCGGGAAATTTCCGTTGAGACCGACAGTAATTTGCATGACAATCACCGGCTGTCATGACTACCAAAGCCCTAGTTGTCCTCTCTGCTCCATGAGGGATATGTATGACAATGGCTGTTCAAGTTTCACATAGTTTTAATTTTATGTCACATGCACAAGTACAGTGAAATGCCTTTCTTGTTGTTGTTGCAAACTCTAAACCCAACTATCCAGTAATCAATAACAATGTAATCAATAACAATGTAACATAAGGTAGAAAAAAACATACGAGAAATAAAAATATGTAACAAGAAGAACACAAGAAAGTAAGACGCTTTATACCGGGTCAGTTCCAGTACCATATTAACAATGTACAGGGATACTGGAGGGATGGAGGTAGATATATACCGGGTCAGTTCCAGTACCATATTAACAATGTACAGATATGTAGAGGGGTAATGTGACTATATACCGGGTCAGTTCCAGTACCATATTAACAATGTACAGGGATACTGGAGTACTGGAGGGGTAATGTGACTATATACCGGGTCAGTTCCAGTACCATATTAACAATGTACAGGGATAGATATGTAGAGGGGTAATGTGACTATATACCGGGTCAGTTCCAGTACCATATTAAGATATTTAGATATGTAGAGGGGTAATGTGACTATATACCGGGTCAGTTCCAGTACCATATTAAGATATTTAGATATGTAGAGGGGTAATGTGACTATATACCGGGTCAGTTCCAGTACCATATTAAGATATTTAGATATGTAGAGGGGTAATGTGACTATATACCGGGTCAGTTCCAGTACCATATTAAGATATTTAGATATGTAGAGGGGTAATGTGACTATATACCGGGTCAGTTCCAGTACCATATTAAGATATTTAGATATGTAGAGGGGTAATGTGACTATATACCGGGTCAGTTCCAGTACCATATTAAGATATTTAGATATGTAGAGGGGTAATGTGACTATATACAGGGTCAGTTCCAGTACCATATTAAGATATTTAGATATGTAGAGGGGTAATGTGACTATATACAGGGTCAGTTCCATATTAACAATGTGCAGGGATACTGGAGGGATGGAGGTAGATATGTAGAGGGGTAATGTGACTATATACAGGGTCAGTTCCATATTAACAATGTGCAGGGATACTGGAGGGATGGAGGTAGATATGTAGAGGGGTAATGTGACTATATACAGGGTCAGTTCCATATTAACAATGTGCAGGGATACTGGAGGGATGGAGGTAGATATGTAGAGGGGTAATGTGACTATATACAGGGTCAGTTCCATATTAACAATGTGCAGGGATACTGGAGGGATGGAGGTAGATATGTAGAGAGGGAAGGAGACAGGGATACTGGAGGGATGGAGGTAGATATGTAGAGGGGGAAGGAGACAGGGATACTGGAGGGATGGAGGTAGATATGTAGAGAGGGAAGGAGACAGGGATACTGGAGGGATGGAGGTAGATATGTAGAGAGGGAAGGAGACAGGGATACTGGAGTGATGGAGGTAGATATGTAGAGGGGTAATGTGACTATATACAGGGTCAGTACCATATTAACAATGTACAGGGATACTGGAGGGATGGAGGTAGATATGTATAGGGATATTGGAGGGATGGAGGTAGATATGTATAGGGGTAAGGAGACAGGGATACTGGAGTGATGGAGGTAGATATGTATATGGGTCAGGTGACAGGGATACTGGAGTGATGGAGGTAGATATGTATAGGGGGAAGGAGACAGGGATACTGGAGTGATGGAGGTAGATATGTATAGGGGGAAGGAGACAGGGATACTGGAGTGATGGAGGTAGATATGTATAGGGGTAAGGGGACAGGGATACTGGAGTGATGGAGGTAGATATGTATAGGGATACCGGAGGGATGGAGGTAGATATGTATAGGGGACAGGGATACTGGAGTGATGGAGGTAGATGTGTATATGGGTCAGGTGACAGGGATACTGGAGTGATGGAGGTAGATATGTATAGGGATACCGGAGGGATGGAGGTAGATATGTATAGGGATATTGGAGGGATGGAGGTAGATATGTATATGGGTCAGGTGACAGGGATACTGGAGTGATGGAGGTAGATATGTATAGGGATACCGGAGGGATGGAGGTAGATATGTATAGGGATACCGGAGGGATGGAGGTAGATATGTATAGGGATACTGGAGTGATGGAGGTAGATATGTATAGGGGGAAGGTAACTAGGCAACAGGATATAAGATAAACAGAGCAGCAGCAGCAGCAGCAGCAGTATCTTATATGATAATTGTATGTGAGTAGGTGTGTGTGTGTGTGTTTATAGTCAGTATAAATGTATGGGTATATGTGACTCATTTCAGGAAACTTTTTTTTTCTTCAGAAATGCCTTCTAGAACATGTGAACTTTCATGTGTCTTAATAACTAACTTGTATGCCATCTGTAAATACCAATAAAACATTTTTAAATTACAAGCCTAGATGGTTTATCTGCGGAAAAAGGCAGCAACCTTCCCGCTAGCCATGATTGGCTGAGATAATGAGTGGGCTGGACATGCCAAGAGATGAGTTCAGATTGGTCTGCCATGTAGCACGCTTCTGTCTATAACATGAGCTGGTCATTATGAATAGGTAATCCTTTCTAACACAGCTTTTTTATAAAGACATCACATAGTAGAGCTGTATAAGTGTTGCTCTCCACTTTCTGGAGGACCGAGGTCTGAAATCAGTGGGATTAGAGTATGATAGCTAAGGAGATGGAGAAAATGCTGGCGTTTGATTGCAAATATGTAGACGGAGTCAAAAAAGAGAACACATTTCACTGCTGTTGTATAAAACACCTGTCACCGGATTACATCTTCAAACTAAGAGCAACCATGGCATCCGTTAGCTGGATGGCTAGCAAGCTAATGTTACATAAATAGTATATTCATATCTCAGAGCCATTTGCATTGCTAGTTATAGCCTAATGTTAGCTAGACAACATTGACCCTGGTTGGTTAGCTACCTGCAGATTCATCCAGGGTGGTAATGTTATGAGTTGGGATTATGGTTCATTGTCTAGCTAGCTTGCTACATGTCTAAACAAAAGACTCCACTACGCAAGTAACTATTTCAACAGAATGTTTATTTTATTTTAATTTTATTTCACCTTTATTTTATGATTTATGATATCTACTCCAATTTCAGAGCACTCTCGTTTGAGTGTGCCAGAGCACAGAATAACTGATGAATTTACAAACCCGTTGAATATGGCCGGTGTCAGTAAACTTAGGCAGAAAATAGTAATTAAATTGTTGCCAGCAGCACAGTTGCAGTCCAGCTCTGCTGTGGCGAGTAAAATGGTCAGTGAGCTGTTCCCTTATTTGTGTCTGGAAGTAGCTAGCAAGCTAGCCAACGTTAGTTAGCTTGGGTGCTTGACTACAGTTATTAGGTCAGAACGTCCGGATCAACCCGACTCCTCAGCAAGAGCGTCGAGTGTGCCCATCTGAGCGCTCCGAGAACGAAACACTTTTAATTTATGAACAGACGATCTGACAACGCTCTGAGTTTACAAACGCCCAGATCACACTCAGGCACTCCAGAGCACACCCGTTGTATAAACCAGCCTATAGTCTTGAAACCCTTGGTTGTTAAGTTCATTGCCTCACATGTGAATCCTTAAAGAGATGGGTGGGGCTAAAGCTTAAGAGGGTGTGAACGATGCTGAATGGGTGTAGACAGAGAAGAGCTCTCCAGTAGGCAACAAAACATTCATGGCCCATTTTCTCAAAAGTGAGGTTACAAGTTTATTAACTTTCAAAGCAGAATTACTTTCCCATTTTTCCTCAACAGTAGTGTATTATAAACAGTACAATTTTCTAGCTCTGAGTCTCTACTTTTATCCAATGTAAAAAACACAATTTCTAATTTTGCTACAATAGACCGAATCGAGCCGGTCGGTCACCAATTATGTGTGTGTGAGCAAATGATGTGTTTCTGTGTGTGTTGAAGTGTCAGTGTGTGTGTGTGCAGGGCCCTGTGAGTGTGAATACAATAGTAAGAATCAACAACAGTGGATGTTTCTCCATGTGCTATACTACCATGCTCCATACTACCATGCTCCATACTACCATGCTCCATACTACCATGCTCCATACTACCATGCTCCATACTACCATGCTCCATACTACCATGCTCCATACTACCATGCTCTATACTACCATGCTCCATACTACCATGCTCCATACTACCATGCTCCATACTACCATGCTCTATACTACCATGCTCCATACTACCATGCTCCATACTACCATGCTCCATACTACCATGCTCCATACTACCATGCTCCATACTACCATGCTCCATACTCTCATGCTCCGAGTTCATTCTCCAAAGAACGTTCTCTTGAGAACGTTTACAACATTGCATTTTTTACAACATTACATTTGAGAAGCACTACGCACTCCTGTGCTACTGCTCCTGTGCTACTGCACTCCTGTGACCAATACAGACTAAACAAGATAACTACACAAAGCAAAAGCAAGCAACTTTATAATTATCAACTGTGAATCGTATTAATAGCTAGCCAGCTAGTCGTACATGTAAAAAAAACGACTAATGTTGTTATAAAAGGTAGAGGGCCAACGTTAGCTTCAAATTCTTTGCAGTTAGCTAGCTAGCTAGCTACCAATTCTTTGTGGTTAGATAGCTTGCTACAAATTATTTGTGGTTAGCTAGCTGGCTACCAATTCATTGTAGTTAGCTAGCTAGCTAGCTACCAATTCTTTGTGGTTGGCTAGCTAGCTACCAATTCTTTGTGGTTGGCTAGCTAGCTACCGATTATTTGTCAGCTGGAGATTCTAGTCAGTATGTATTTATTAACTTACCAAACATATCAAAATAGAATATTGTAGTCTGGCAACATATTAAATGTGATTGGGCAAATGTTAATTCTGAAGTCAGAGTACCTTTTCTCTCGTTTCAGCTCAAAACGAGCCACCATAGTTTTCAATAAATGTTGCATTGTTTTTTAGGTGGTTTGTGTCATATTATGTCAACAATTGTGGTAATATTCCAGATGAAGGCTATATTGATGTATGCCTCTAAATTTCTACAAACGAAGTAGGCATCTGAGAAGTGGCCTCAGAACTGCCCTCCGTGCAGGCCTCAGAACTGCCCTGCGTGCAGGCCTCAGAACGGCCCTCCGTGCAGGCCTCAGAACGGCCCTCCGTGCAGGCCTCAGAACGGCCCACCGTGCAGGCCTCAGAACGGCCCACCGTGCAGGCCTCAGAACTGCCCACCGTGCAGGCCTCAGAACTGCCCTCCGTGCAGGCCTCAGAACTGCCCTCCATGCAGGCCTCAGAACGGCCCTGCATATTGGCCTCAGAACGGCCCTGCATATTAGCCTCAGAACTGCCCACCGTGCAGGCCTCAGAACTGCCCACCGTGCAGGCCTCAGAACGGCCCACCGTGCACCGCTTCAAAGGTCGTCATTGTAAATCATATTTTTTTCTTAACTGACTTGACTAGAAAGGTTAAATAAAAAAATACAAATATACTTTGATTAAGAGTCTTACTGCAACAGTTCTGTGCTCCAATTTGCTCAGGTGCAAGGCACTTTGCATACTTAGAAACAGTGGGTTCAAAGGTTGCATTTCTGGGTGAACGATACAATAATATGTCATAATAATATCTATATCTAATTCACTGTATGGCCACCATTAATTCATGTCAAACCATTAAGTGGTTGAAATTATCTGGTAAGAAGGCCTTCCATCGCCCACACCGTGCCCTTTACGCGGTCAACAATGCACGCCCACACGCACGCACGCACGCACGCACGCACGCACGCACGCACGCACGCACGCACGCACGCACGCACGCACGCACGCACGCACGCACGCACGCACGCACGCACACACACACACACACACACACACACACACACACACACACACACACACACACACACACACACACACACACACACACACACACACACACACACACACACACACACACACACACACACACACACACACACACACACACACACACACACACACACACACACACACACACACACACACACACACACACACACACACACACACACACACACACACACACTCTAACCCATTCAGAACTTAATCGATCCTCAGACATAATTTATCCAGGAAGTCTGATGGTTGCCAAGGAATAATGATGTCATTCCTAAAGGTCCTGAGAGTACACGTCCATTAACACACGTTGTTACCTTCCCCCAATAAGAAACCAAAAATCATTACTCAACAGGAAAAAAGGAACTAACAAATAAACCACCAACCAAAATGACACAGATGTGGTTTTAACATGGGGTCCTTTAAAGGCCCACTAAGTACTGGCCAAGCAATTCCAGCTGGGTCTTAAAAGATCCCCACCATGAAAAACCCACTGGGCCTGGAGCCAGGTCACAGACTGAGACACCTGGACATGGAGGTAGTGGTGAAGACTAAGACACCTGGACATGGAGCTAGTAGTGAATACTGAGGCACCTGGACATGGAGCTAGTGTGAATACTGAGACATCCATTGGACATGGAGCTAGTAGTGAATACTGAGATACCTGGACCTGGAGCTAGTGGTGAATACTGAGACACCTGGACATGGAGCTCGTGGTGAATACTGAGACACCTGGACATGGAGCTAGTAGTGAATACTGAGACACCTGGACATGGAGCTAGTGGTGAATACTGAGACACCTGGACATGGAGCTAGTGTGAATACTGAGACACCTGGACATGGAGCTAGTGGTGAAGACTGAGACACCTGGCCCTTTACAATGACACCTAGGAACAGTGGGTTAACTGCCCTGTTCAATTCAATGCCAGAATGACAGCTTTTTACCTTGTCAGCTAGGGGATTCGATCCAGCAACCTTCAGGTTTCTGGCCCAATGCTCTAACCACTAGGCTACCTGTCTCTAACGACTAGGCTACCTGCCTCTAACCACTAGGCTACCTGTCTCTAAATCAAAATCAAATCAAATTTATTTATATAGCCCTTCGTACATCAGCTGATATCTCAAAGTGCTGTACAGAAACCCAGCCTAAAACCCCAAACAGCAAACAATGCAGGTGTAAAAGCACGGTGGCTAGGAAAAACTCCCTAGAAAGGCCAAAACCTAGGAAGAAACCTAGAGAGGAACCGGGCTATGTGGGGTGGCCAGTCCTCTTCTGGCTGTGCCGGGTAGAGATTATAACAGAACATGACCAAGATGTTCAAATGTTCATAAATGACCAGCATGGTCAAATAATAATAAGGCAGAACAGTTGAAACTGGAGCAGCAGCACAGTCAGGTGGACTGGGGACAGCAAGGAGCCATCATGTCAGGTAGTCCTGGGGCACGGTCCTAGGGCTCAGGTCCTCCGAGAGAGAGAAAGAAAGAGAGAATTAGAGAGAGCATATGTGGGGTGGCCAGTCCTCTTCTGGCTGTGCCGGGTGGAGATTATAACAGAACGTGGCCAAGATGTTCAAATGTTCATAAATGACCAGCATGGTTGAATAATAGTAAGGCAGAACAGTTGAAACTGGAGCAGGAGCATGGCCAGGTGGACTGGGGACAGCAAGGAGTCCTCATGTCAGGTAGTCCTGGGACATGGTCCTAGGGCTCAGGTCCTCCGAGAGAGAGAAAGAAAGAGAGAAGGAGAGAATTAGAGAATGCACACTTAGATTTACACAGGACACCGAATAGGACAGGAGAAGTACTCCAGATAAACAAACTGACCCTAGCCCCCCGACACATAAACTACTGCAGCATAAATACTGGAGGCTGAGACAGGAGGGGTCAGGAGACACTGTGGCCCCATCCGAGGACACCCCCGGACAGGGCCAAACAGGAAGGATATAACCCCACCCACTTTGCCAAAGCATAGCCACTAGGCTACCTATCTCTAACCACTAGGCAACCTGTCTCAAACCACTAGGCTACCTGTGTCTAACCACTAGGCTACCTGTCTCTAACCACTAGGTTACCTGTCTCTAACCACTAGACTACCTGCTCTAACCACTAGACTACCTGTCTCTAACCACTAGGCTACCTGTCTCTAACCACAAGGTTACCTGTCTCTAACCACTAGGCTACCTGTCTCTAACCACTAGGCTACCTGTCTCTAACCAATGGGCTACCTGTCTCTAACCACTAGGCTACCTGTCTCTAACCACTAGACTACCTGTCTCTCACCACTAGGCTAACTGTCTCTAACAACGAGGCTACCAGTCTCTAACCACTAGGCTACCTGCTCTAACCACTAGGCTACCTGTCTCTAACTACTAGACTACCTGTCTCTAACCACTAGGCTACATGTCTCTAACCACTAGGCTACCTGCTCTAACCACTAGCCTACCTGTCTCTAACCACTAGGCTACCTGCTCTAACCACTAGGCGACCTGCTCTAAACACTAGGCTACCTGTCTCTAACCACTAGACTACCTCCCTCTATCCATTAGGCGACCTGTCTCTATCCACTAGGCTACCTGTCTCTAACCACTAGGCTTCCTGCCTCTAACCGCTACGCTACCTGTCTCTAACCACTAGGCCACATGTCTCTAACCACTAGGCTACCTCTCTCTAACCACTAGGCTCCCTGTCTCTAACCACTAGGCTACCTGCTCTAACCACTAGGCTACCTGTCTCTAACCACTAGGCTCCCTGTCTCTAATCACTAGGCTACCTGCTCTAACCACTAGGCTACCTGCTCTAACCACTAGGCTACCTGTCTCTAACCACTAGGCTACCTGTCTCTAACCACTAGACTACCTGTCTCTATCCACTAGGCTACCTGTCTCTAACCACTAGGCTACCTGCTCGAACCACTAGGCTACCTGCTCGAACCACTAGGCTACCTGTCTCTAACCACTAGACTACCTGCTCTAACCACTAGGCTACCTGTCTCTAACCACTAGGCAACCTGTCTCTAACCACTAGGCTACCTGCTCTAACCACTAGGCTACCTGCTCTAACCACTAGACTACCTGTCTCTAACCACTAGCTACCTGTCTCTAACCACTAGACTACCTGTCTCTAACCACTAGCTACCTGTCTCTAACCACTAGACTACCTGTCTCTAACCACTAGGCTACCTGCTCTAACCACTAGGCTACCTGCTCTAACCACTAGGCTACCTGTCTCTAACCACTAGACTACCTGTCTCTAACCAGTAGACTACCTGTCTCTAACAACTAGACTACCTGTCTCTAACCACTAGCTAGCTGTCTCTAACCACTAGACTACCTGTCTCTAACCACTAGACTATCTGTCTCTAACCACTAGACTACCTGTCTCTAACCACTAGTCTACCTGCTCTAACCACTAGGCTACCTGTCTCTAACCACTAGGCTACCTGCTCTAACCACTAGGCTACCTGTCTCTAACCACTAGGCTACCTGCTCTAACCACTAGGTTACCTGCTCTAACCACTAGGCTACCTGTCTCTAACCACTAGACTACCTCCCTCTATCCACTAGGCGACCTGTCTCTATCCACTAGGCTACCTGTCTCTAACCACTAGGCTTCCTGCCTCTAACCGCTATGCTACCTCTCTCTAACCACTAGGCTACCTGCTCTAACCACTAGGCTACCTGTCTCTAACCACTAGGCTACCTGCTCTAACCACTAGGCTACCTGCTCTAACCACTAGGCTACCTGTCTTTAACCACTAGACTACCTGCCTCTATCCACTAGGCGACCTGTCTCTATCCACTAGGCTACCTGTCTCTAACCACGAGGCTTCCTGCCTCTAACCGCTACACTACCTGTCTCTAACCACTAGGCCACCTGTCTCTAACCACTAGGCTACCTCTCTCTAACCACTAGGCTCCCTGTCTCTAACCACTAGACTACCTGCTCTAACCACTAGGCTACCTGTCTCTAACCACTAGGCTCCCTGTCTCTAATCACTAGGCTACCTGCTCTAACCACTAGGCTACCTGTCTCTAACCACTAGGCTACCTGCCTCTAACCACTAGGCTACCTGTCTCTAACCACTAGGCTACCTGCTCTAACCACTAGACTACCTGCTCTAACCACTAGGCTACCTGTCTCTAACTACTAGGCTACCTGCCTCTAACCACTAGGCTCCCTGTCTCTAACCACAAGGCTACCTGTCTCTAACCACTAGGCTACCTGTCTCTAACCACTGGGCTACCTGTCTCTAACCACTGGGCTACCTGTCTCTAACCACTAGACTACCTGTCTCTAACCAGTAGACTACCTGTCTCTAACCACTAGACTACCTGTCTCTAACCACTAGCTAGCTGTCTCTAACCACTAGACTACCTGTCTCTAACCACTAGACTACTTGTCTCTAACCACTAGGCTACCTGCTCTAACCACTAGGCTACCTGTCTCTAACCACTAGGCTACCTGCTCTAACCACTAGGCTACCTGTCTCTAACCACTAGGCTACCTGCTCTAACCACTAGGCTACCTGCTCTAACCACTAGGCTACCTGCTCTAACCATTAGGCTACCTGTCTTTAACCACTAGACTACCTGCCTCTATCCACTAGGCGACCTGTCTCTATCCACTAGGCTACCTGTCTCTAACCACGAGGCTTCCTGCCTCTAACCGCTACACTACCTGTCTCTAACCACTAGGCCACCTGTCTCTAACCACTAGGCTACCTCTCTCTAACCACTAGGCTCCCTGTCTCTAACCACTAGACTACCTGCTCTAACCACTAGGCTACCTGTCTCTAACCACTAGGCTCCCTGTCTCTAATCACTAGACTACCTGTCTCTAACCACTAGCTAGCTGTCTCTAACCACTAGACTACCTGTCTCTAACCACTAGACTACTTGTCTCTAACCACTAGGCTACCTGCTCTAACCACTAGGCTACCTGTCTCTAACCACTAGGCTACCTGCTCTAACCACTAGGCTACCTGTCTCTAACCATTAGGCTACCTGCTCTAACCACTAGGCTACCTGCTCTAACCACTAGGCTACCTGTCTCTAACCACTAGACTACCTCCCTCTATCCACTAGGCGACCTGTCTCTATCCACTAGGCTACCTGTCTCTAACCACTAGGCTTCCTGCCTCTAACCACCAGGCTACCTGTCTCTAACCACTAGGCTACCTGCCTCTAACCCCTAGACTACCTTCCTCTATCCACTAGACTACCTGTCTCCAACCACTAGCTACCTGTCTCTAACCACTAGACTACCTGCTCTAACCACTAGGCTACCTGTCTCTAACCACTAGGCTCCCTGTCTCTAATCACTAGACTACCTGTCTCTAACCACTAGCTAGCTGTCTCTAACCACTAGACTACCTGTCTCTAACCACTAGACTACTTGTCTCTAACCACTAGGCTACCTGCTCTAACCACTAGGCTACCTGTCTCTAACCACTAGGCTACCTGCTCTAACCACTAGGCTACCTGTCTCTAACCATTAGGCTACCTGCTCTAACCACTAGGCTACCTGCTCTAACCACTAGGCTACCTGTCTCTAACCACTAGACTACCTCCCTCTATCCACTAGGCGACCTGTCTCTATCCACTAGGCTACCTGTCTCTAACCACTAGGCTTCCTGCCTCTAACCACCAGGCTACCTGTCTCTAACCACTAGGCTACCTGCCTCTAACCCCTAGACTACCTTCCTCTATCCACTAGACTACCTGTCTCCAACCACTAGCTACCTGTCTCTAACCACTAGACTACCTGTCTCTCACCACTAGGCTACCTGCTCTAACAACTAGGCTACCTGTCTCTAACCACTAGGCTATCTGCTCTAACCACTAGGCTACCTGTCTCTAACCACTAGGCAACCTGTCTCTAACCACTAGGCTACCTGTCTCTAACCACTAGACTACCTGTCTCTAACCACTAGGCTACCTGTCTCTAACCACTAGGCTACCTGTCTCTAACCACTAGACTACCTGTCTCTAACCACTAGGCTACCTGTCCCTAACCACTAGACTACCTGTCTCTAACCACTAGACTACCTGTCTCTAACCACTAGGATACCTGTCTCTAACCACTAGGCTACCTGCTCTAACCACTAGGCTACCTGTCTCTAACCACTAGGCTACCTGTCTCTAAACCCTAGACTACCTGCCTCTATCCACTAGACTACCTGTCTCCAACCACTAGCTACCTGTCTCTAACCACTAGACTATCTGTCTCTCACCACTAGGCTACCTGCTCTAACAACTAGGCTACCTGTCTCTAAACACTAGGCTACCTGTCTCTAACCACTAGACTACCTGTCTCTAACCACTAGGCTACCTGTCTCTAACCACTAGACTACCTGTCTCTAAACTCTAGACTACCTGTCTCTAACCACTAGACTACCTGTCTCTAACCACTAGACTACCTGCCTCTATCCACTAGGCTACCAGTCTCTAACCACTAGGCTACCTGTCTCTAACCACTAGGCCACCTGTCTCTAACCACTAGTCTACCTCTCTCTAACCACTAGGCTCCCTGTCTCTAACCACTAGACTACCTGCTCTAACCACTAGGCTACCTGTCTCTAACCACTAGGCTCCCTGTCTCTAATCACTAGGCTACCTGCTCTAACCACTAGGCTCCCTGTCTCTAACCACTAGACTACCTGCTCTAACCACTAGGCTACCTGTCTCTAACCACTAGACTACCTGTCTCTAACCACTAGGCTACCTGTCTCTAACCACTAGACTACCTGTCTCTAACCACTAGACTACCTGTCTCTAACCACTAGGATACCGTCTCTAACCACTAGGCTACCTGTCTCTAACCACTAGGCTACCTGCTCTAACCACTAGGCTACCTGCTCTAACCACTAGGCTACCTGTCTCTAACCACTAGACTACCTCACTCTATCCACTAGGCGACCTGTCTCTAACCACTAGGCTACCTGTCTCTAACCCCTAGACTACCTGCCTCTATCCACTAGACTACCTGTCTCTAACCACTAGGCTTCCTGCCTCTAACCGCTACGCTACCTGTCTCTAACCACTAGGCCACCTGTCTCTAACCACTAGTCTACCTCTCTCTAACCACTAGGCTCCCTGTCTCTAACCACTAGACTACCTGCTCTAACCACTAGGCTACCTGTCTCTAACAACTAGGCTACCTGTCTCTAACCACTAGGCTACCTGCTCTAACCACTAGGCTACCTGTCTCTAACCACTAGGCTACCTGTCTCTAACCACTAGACAACCTGTCTCTAACCACTAGGCTACCTGTCTCTAACCACTAGGCTACCTGTCTCTAACCACTAGGCTACCTGTCTCCAACCACTAGCTACCTGTCTCTAACCACTAGACTACCTGTCTCCCACCACTAGGCTACCTGCTCTAACAACTAGGCTACCTGTCTCTAACCACTAGGCTACCTGCTCTAACCACTAGGCTACCTGTCTCTAACCACTAGACTACCTCACTCTATCCACTAGGCGACCTGTCTCTAACCACTAGGCTACCTGTCTCTAACCCCTAGGCTCCCTGTCTCTAACCACTAGACTACCTGCTCTAACCACTAGGCTACCTGTCTCTAACAACTAGGCTACCTGTCTCTAACCACTAGGCTACCTGCTCTAACCACTAGGCTACCTGTCTCTAACCACTAGGCTACCTGTCTCTAACCACTAGGCAACCTGTCTCTAACCACTAGGCTACCTGTCTCTAACCACTAGGCTACCTGTCTCTAACCACTAGGCTACCTGTCTCCAACCACTAGCTACCTGTCTCTAACCACTAGACTACCTGTCTCCCACCACTAGGCTACCTGCTCTAACAACTAGGCTACCTGTCTCTAACCACTAGGCTACCTGCTCTAACCACTAGGCTACCTGTCTCTAACCACTAGGCTACCTGTCTCTAACCACTAGGCAACCTGTCTCTAACCACTAGGCTACCTGTCTCTAACCACTAGACTACCTGTCTCTAACCACTAGGCTACCTGTCTCTAACCACTAGGCTACCTGTCTCTAACAACTAACCACTAGGCTACCTGTCTCTAACCACTAGACTACCTGTCTCTAACCACTAGACTACCTGTCTCTAACCACTAGGATACCTGTCTCTAACCACTAGGCTACCTGCTCTAACCACTAGGCTACCTTTCTCTAACCACTAGGCTACCTGTCTCTAAACCCTAGACTACCTGCCTCTATCCACTAGACTACCTGTCTCCAACCACTAGCTACCTGTCTCTAACCACTAGACTACCTGTCTCTCACCACTAGGCTACCTGCTCTAACAACTAGGCTACCTGTCTCTAAACACTAGGCTACCTGTCTCTAACCACTAGACTACCCGTCTCTAACCACTAGGCTACCTGTCTCTAACCACTAGACTACCTGTCTCTAACCACTAGACTACCTGTCTCTAACCACTAGACTACCTGTCTCTAACCACTAGGCTCCCTGTCTCTAACCACAAGGCTACCTGTCTCTAACCACTAGGCTACCTGTCTCTAACCAATGGGCTACCTGTCTCTAACCACTGGGCTACCTGTCTCTAACCACTAGACTACCTGTCTCTAACCAGTAGACTACCTGTCTCTAACCACTAGACTACCTGTCTCTAACCACTAGCTAGCTGTCTCTAACCACTAGACTACCTGTCTCTAACCACTAGACTACCTGTATCTAACCACTAGACTACCTGTCTCTAACCACTAGGCTACCTGTCTCTAACCACTAGGCTACCTGCTCTAACCACTAGGCTACCTGTCTCTAACCACTAGGCTACCTGCTCTAACCACTAGGCTACCTGCTCTAACCACTAGGCTACCTGTCTCTAACCACTAGACTACCTCACTCTATCCACAAGGCGACCTGTCTCTATCCACTAGGATACCTGTCTCTAACCACTAGGCTTCCTGCCTCTAACCACTAGGCTACCTGTCTCTAACCACTAGGCTACCTGTCTCTAACCCCTAGACTACCTGCCTCTATCCACTAGACTACCTGTCTCTAACCCCTAGACTACCTGCCTCTATCCACTAGACTACCTGTCTCCAACCACTAGCTACCTGTCTCTAACCACTGTAGTCTCTCACCACTAGGCTACCTGCTCTAACAACTAGGCTACCTGTCTCTAACCACTAGGCTACCTGCTCTAACCACTAGGCTACCTGTCTCTAACCACTAGGCTACCTGTCTCTAACCACTAGGCAACCTGTCTCTAACCACTAGGCTACCTGTCTCTAACCACTAGACTACCTGTCTCTAACCACTAGACTACCTGTCTCTAACCACTAGGCTACCTGTCTCTAACCACTAGGCTCCCTGTCTCTAATCACTAGGCTACCTGCTCTAACCACTAGGCTACCAGTCTCTAACCACTAGGCTACCTGCTCTAACCACTAGGCTACCTGCTCTAACCACTAGGCTACCTGTCTCTAACCACTAGACTACCTGTGTCTAACCAGTAGACTACCTGTCTCTAACCACTAGACTACCTGTCTCTAACCACTAGCTAGCTGTCTCTAACCACTAGACTACCTGTATCTAACCACTAGACTACCTGTCTCTAACCACTAGGCTACCTGTCTCTAACCACTAGGCTACCTGCTCTAACCACTAGGCTACCTGTCTCTAACCACTAGGCTACCTGCTCTAACCACTAGGCTACCTGCTCTAACCACTAGGCTACCTGTCTCTAACCACTAGACTACCTCACTCTATCCACTAGGCGACCTGTCTCTATCCACTAGGATACCTGTCTCTAACCCCTAGGCTTCCTGCCTCTAACCACTAGGCTACCTGTCTCTAACCACTAGGCTACCTGTCTCTAACCCCTAGACTACCTGCCTCTATCCACTAGACTACCTGTCTCTAACCCCTAGACTACCTGCCTCTATCCACTAGACTACCTGTCTCCAACCACTAGCTACCTGTCTCTAACCACTGTAGTCTCTCACCACTAGGCTACCTGCTCTAACAACTAGGCTACCTGTCTCTAACCACTAGGCTACCTGCTCTAACCACTAGGCTACCTGTCTCTAACCACTAGGCTACCTGTCTCTAACCACTAGGCAACCTGTCTCTAACCACTAGGCTACCTGTCTCTAACCACTAGACTACCTGTCTCTAACCACTAGACTACCTGTCTCTAACCACTAGGCTACCTGTCTCTAACCACTAGGCTCCCTGTCTCTAATCACTAGGCTACCTGCTCTAACCACTAGGCTACCAGTCTCTAACCACTAGGCTACCTGTCTCTAACCACTAGACTACCTGTCTCTAACCACTAGACTACCTGTCTCTAACCACTAGGCAACCTGTCTCTAACCACTAGGCTACCTGCTCTAACCACTAGGCTACCTGCTCTAACCACTAGGCTACCTGTCTCTAATCACTAGACTACCTCCCTCTATCCACTAGGCGACCTGTCTCTATCTACTAGGCTACCTGTCTCTAACCACTAGGCTTCCTGCCTCTAACCACTAGGCTACCTGTCTCTAACCACTAGGCTACCTGTCTCTAACCCCTAGACTACCTGCCTCTATCCACTAGACTACCTGTCTCCAACCACTAGCTACCTGTCTCTAACCACTCGACTACCTGTCTCTCACCACTAGGCTACCTGCTCTAACAACTAGGCTACCTGTCTCTAACCACTAGGCTACCTGCTCTAATCACTAGGCTACCTGTCTCTAACCACTAGGCTACCTGTCTCTAACCACTAGGCAACCTGTCTCTAACCACTAGGCTACCTGTCTCTAACCACTAGGCTACCTGTCTCTAACCACTAGGCTACCTGTCTCTAACCACTAGGCTACCTGTCTCTAACCACTAGACTACCTGTCTCTAACCACTAGACTACCTGTCTCTAACCACTAGTATACCTGTCTCTAACCACTAGGCTACTTGCTCTAACCACTACGCTACCTGTCTCTAACCACTAGGCTACCTGTCTCTAAACCCTAGACTACCTGCCTCTATCCACTAGACTACCTGTCTCCAACCACTAGCTACCTGTCTCTAACCACTAGACTACCTGTCTCTCACCACTAGGCTACCTGCTCTAACAACTAGGCTACCTGTCTCTAAACACTAGGCTACCTGTCTCTAACCACTAGACTACCTGTCTCTAACCACTAGGCTACCTGTCTCTAACCACTAGACTACCTGTCTCTAACCACTAGACTACCTGTCTCTAACCACTAGACTACCTGTCTCTAACCACTAGGCTACCTGTCTCTAACCACTAGGCTACCTGTCTCTAACCACTAGGCTACCTGTCTCTAACCAATGGGCTACCTGTCTCTAACCACTGGGCTACCTGTCTCTAACCACTAGACTACCTGTCTCTAACCAGTAGACTACCTGTCTCTAACCACTAGACTACCTGTCTCTAACCACTAGCTACCTGTCTCTAACCACTAGACTACCTGTCTCTAACCACTAGTTACCTGTCTCTAACCACTAGACTACCAGTCGCTAACCACTAGGCTACCTGTCTCTAACCACTAGGCTACCTGCTCTAACCACTAGGCTACCTGTCTCTAACCACTAGGCTACCTGCTCTAACCACTAGGCTACCTGCTCTAACCACTAGGCTACCTGTCTCTAACCACTAGACTACCTCACTCTATCCACAAGGCGACCTGTCTCTATCCACTAGGATACCTGTCTCTAACCACTAGGCTTCCTGCCTCTAACCACTAGGCTACCTGTCTCTAACCACTAGGCTACCTGTCTCTAACCCCTAGACTACCTGCCTCTATCCACTAGACTACCTGTCTCTAACCCCTAGACTACCTGCTCTATCCACTAGACTACCTGTCTCCAACCACTAGCTACCTGTCTCTAACCACTGTAGTCTCTCACCACTAGGCTACCTGCTCTAACAACTAGGCTACCTGTCTCTAACCACTAGGCTACCTGCTCTAACCACTAGGCTACCTGTCTCTAACCACTAGGCTACCTGTCTCTAACCACTAGGCAACCTGTCTCTAACCACTAGGCTACCTGTCTCTAACCACTAGACTACCTGTCTCTAACCACTAGGCTACCTGTCTCTAACCACTAGGCTACCTGTCTCTAACCACTAGGCTCCTGTCTCTAATCACTAGGCTACCTGCTCTAACCACTAGGCTACCAGTCTCTAACCACTAGGCTACCTGCTCTAACCACTAGGCTACCTGCTCTAACCACTAGGCTACCTGTCTCTAACCACTAGACTACCTGTGTCTAACCAGTAGACTACCTGTCTCTAACCACTAGACTACCTGTCTCTAACCACTAGCTAGCTGTCTCTAACCACTAGACTACCTGTCTCTAACCACTAGACTACCTGTCTCTAACCACTAGGCTACCTGTCTCTAACCACTAGGCTACCTGCTCTAACCACTAGGCTACCTGTCTCTAACCACTAGGCTACCTGCTCTAACCACTAGGCTACCTGCTCTAACCACTAGGCTACCTGTCTCTAACCACTAGACTACCTCACTCTATCCACTAGGCGACCTGTCTCTATCCACTAGGATACCTGTCTCTAACCCCTAGGCTTCCTGCCTCTAACCACTAGGCTACCTGTCTCTAACCACTAGGCTACCTGTCTCTAACCCCTAGACTACCTGCCTCTATCCACTAGACTACCTGTCTCTAACCCCTAGACTACCTGCCTCTATCCACTAGACTACCTGTCTCCAACCACTAGCTACCTGTCTCTAACCACTGTAGTCTCTCACCACTAGGCTACCTGCTCTAACAACTAGGCTACCTGTCTCTAACCACTAGGCTACCTGCTCTAACCACTAGGCTACCTGTCTCTAACCACTAGGCTACCTGTCTCTAACCACTAGGCAACCTGTCTCTAACCACTAGGCTACCTGTCTCTAACCACTAGACTACCTGTCTCTAACCACTAGACTACCTGTCTCTAACCACTAGGCTACCTGTCTCTAACCACTAGGCTCCCTGTCTCTAATCACTAGGCTACCTGCTCTAACCACTAGGCTACCAGTCTCTAACCACTAGGCTACCTGTCTCTAACCACTAGACTACCTGTCTCTAACCACTAGACTACCTGTCTCTAACCACTAGGCAACCTGTCTCTAACCACTAGGCTACCTGCTCTAACCACTAGGCTACCTGCTCTAACCACTAGGCTACCTGTCTCTAATCACTAGACTACCTCCCTCTATCCACTAGGCGACCTGTCTCTATCTACTAGGCTACCTGTCTCTAACCACTAGGCTTCCTGCCTCTAACCACTAGGCTACCTGTCTCTAACCACTAGGCTACCTGTCTCTAACCCCTAGACTACCTGCCTCTATCCACTAGACTACCTGTCTCCAACCACTAGCTACCTGTCTCTAACCACTAGACTACCTGTCTCTCACCACTAGGCTACCTGCTCTAACAACTAGGCTACCTGTCTCTAACCACTAGGCTACCTGCTCTAATCACTAGGCTACCTGTCTCTAACCACTAGGCTACCTGTCTCTAACCACTAGGCAACCTGTCTCTAACCACTAGGCTACCTGTCTCTAACCACTAGGCTACCTGTCTCTAACCACTAGGCTACCTGTCTCTAACCACTAGGCTACCTGTCTCTAACCACTAGACTACCTGTCTCTAACCACTAGACTACCTGTCTCTAACCACTAGTATACCTGTCTCTAACCACTAGGCTACTTGCTCTAACCACTACGCTACCTGTCTCTAACCACTAGGCTACCTGTCTCTAAACCCTAGACTACCTGCCTCTATCCACTAGACGACCTGTCTCCAACCACTAGCTACCTGTCTCTAACCACTAGACTACCTGTCTCTCACCACTAGGCTACCTGCTCTAACAACTAGGCTACCTGTCTCTAAACACTAGGCTACCTGTCTCTAACCACTAGACTACCTGTCTCTAACCACTAGGCTACCTGTCTCTAACCACTAGACTACCTGTCTCTAACCACTAGGCTACCTGTCTCTAACCACTAGACTACCTGTCTCTAACCACTAGACTACCTGTCTCTAACCACTAGACTACCTGCCTCTATCCACTAGGCTACCAGTCTCTAACCACTAGGCTACCTGTCTCTAACCACTAGGCTACCTGCTCTAACCACTAGGCTACCAGTCTCTAACCACTAGGCTACCTGTCTCTAACCACTAGACTACCTGTCTCTAACCACTAGGCTACCCGTCTCTAACCACTAGGATACCTGTCTCTAACCACTATGCTACCTGCTCTAACCATTAGGCTACCTGTCTCTAACCACTAGGCTACCTGTCTCTAAACCCTAGACTACCTGCCTCTATCCACTAGACTACCTGTCTCCAACCACTAGCTACCTGTCTCTAACCACTAGACTACCTGTCTCTCACCACTAGGCTACCTGCTCTAACAACTAGGCTACCTGTCTCTAAACACTAGGCTACCTGTCTCTAACCACTAGACTACCTGTCTCTAACCACTAGGCTACCTGCTCTAACCACTAGGCTACCTGTCTCTAACCACTAGACTACCTGTCGCTAACCACTAGACTACCTGTCTCTAACCACTAGGCTACCTGCTCTAACCACTAGGCTACCTGTCTCTAACCACTAGGCTACCTGCTCTAACCACTAGGCTACCTGTCTCTAACCACTAGGCTACCTGCTCTAACCACTAGGCTACCTGTCTCTAACCACTAGGCTACCTGCTCTAACCACTAGGCTACCTGCTCTAACCACTAGGCTACCTGTCTCTAACCACTAGGCTACCTGTCTCTAACCACTAGGCTTCCTGCCTCTAACCGCTACGCTACCTGTCTCTAACCACTAGGCCACCTGTCTCTAACCACTAGTCTACCTCTCTCTAACCACTAGGCTCCCTGTCTCTAACCACTAGACTACCTGCTCTAACCACTAGGCTACCTGTCTCTAACAACTAGGCTACCTGTCTCTAACCACTAGGCTACCTGCTCTAACCACTAGGCTACCTGTCTCTAACCACTAGGCTACCTGTCTCTAACCACTAGGCAACCTGTCTCTAACCACTAGGCTACCTGTCTCTAACCACTAGGCTACCTGCTCTAACCACTAGGCTACCTGTCTCTAACCACTAGGCTACCTGCTCTAACCACTAGGCTACCTGCTCTAACCACTAGGCTACCTGTCTCTAACCACTAGGCTACCTGTCTCTAACCACTGGCTTCCTGCTCTAACACTAGCTACCTGTCTCTAACCACTAGGCCACCTGTCTCTAACCACTAGTCTACCTCTCTCTAACCACTAGGCTCCCTGTCTCTAACCACTAGACTACCTGCTCTAACCACTAGGCTACCTGTCTCTAACAACTAGGCTACCTGTCTCTAACCACTAGGCTACCTGCTCTAACCACTAGGCTACCTGTCTCTAACCACTAGGCTACCTGTCTCTAACCACTAGGCAACCTGTCTCTAACCACTAGGCTACCTGTCTCTAACCACTAGACTACCTGTCTCTAACCACTAGGCTACCTGTCTCCAACCACTAGCTACCTGTCTCTAACCACTAGACTACCTGTCTCTCACCACTAGGCTACCTGCTCTAACAACTAGGCTACCTGTCTCTAACCACTAGGCTACCTGCTCTAACCACTAGGCTACCTGTCTCTAACCACTAGGCTACCTGTCTCTAACCACTAGGCTACCTGTCTCTAACCACTAGGCTACCTGTCTCTAACCACTAGGCTACCTGTCTCTAACCACTAGGCTACCTTTCTCTAACCACTAGGCTACCTGTCTCTAAACCCTAGACTACCTGCCTCTATCCACTAGACTACCTGTCTCCAACCACTAGCTACCTGTCTCTAACCACTAGACTACCTGTCTCTCACCAATAGGCTACCTGCTCTAACAACTAGGCTACCTGTCTCTAACCACTAGGCTACCTGTCTCTAACCACTAGTCTACCTCTCTCTAACCACTAGGCTCCCTGTCTCTAACCACTAGACTACCTGCTCTAACCACTAGGCTACCTGTCTCTAACAACTAGGCTACCTGTCTCTAACCACTAGGCTACCTGCTCTAACCACTAGGCTACCTGTCTCTAACCACTAGGCTACCTGTCTCTAACCACTAGGCTACACTAGGCAACCTGTCTCTAACCACTAGGCTACCTGTCTCTAACCACTAGTCTACCTGTCTCTAACCACTAGGCTCCTGTCTCTAACCACTAGACTACCTGCTCTAACCACTAGGCTACCTGTCTCTAACCACTAGGCTACCTGTCTCTAACCACTAGGCTACCTGCTCTAACCACTAGGCTACCTGTCTCTAACCACTAGGCTACCTGTCTCTAACCACTAGGCTACCTGTCTCTAACCACTAGGCTACCTGTCTCTAACCACTAGGCTACCTGTCTCTAACCACTAGGCTACCTGTCTCCAACCACTAGCTACCTGTCTCTAACCACTAGACTACCTGTCTCCCACCACTAGGCTACCTGCTCTAACAACTAGGCTACCTGTCTCTAACCACTAGGCTACCTGCTCTAACCACTAGGCTACCTGTCTCTAACCACTAGGCTACCTGTCTCTAACCACTAGGCAACCTGTCTCTAACCACTAGGCTACCTGTCTCTAACCACTAGACTACCTGTCTCTAACCACTAGGCTACCTGTCTCTAACCACTAGGCTACCTGTCTCTAACAACTAACCACTAGGCTACCTGTCTCTAACCACTAGACTACCTGTCTCTAACCACTAGACTACCTGTCTCTAACCACTAGGATACCTGTCTCTAACCACTAGGCTACCTGCTCTAACCACTAGGCTACCTTTCTAACCACTAGGCTACCTGTCTCTAAACCCTAGACTACCTGCCTCTATCCACTAGACTACCTGTCTCCAACCACTAGCTACCTGTCTCTAACCACTAGACTACCTGTCTCTCACCACTAGGCTACCTGCTCTAACAACTAGGCTACCTGTCTCTAAACACTAGGCTACCTGTCTCTAACCACTAGACTACCCGTCTCTAACCACTAGGCTACCTGTCTCTAACCACTAGACTACCTGTCTCTAACCACTAGACTACCTGTCTCTAACCACTAGACTACCTGTCTCTAACCACTAGGCTCCCTGTCTCTAACCACAAGGCTACCTGTCTCTAACCACTAGGCTACCTGTCTCTAACCAATGGGCTACCTGTCTCTAACCACTGGGCTACCTGTCTCTAACCACTAGACTACCTGTCTCTAACCACTAGACTACCTGTCTCTAACCACTAGACTACCTGTCTCTAACCACTAGCTAGCTGTCTCTAACCACTAGACTACCTGTCTCTAACCACTAGACTACCTGTATCTAACCACTAGACTACCTGTCTCTAACCACTAGGCTACCTGTCTCTAACCACTAGGCTACCTGCTCTAACCACTAGGCTACCTGTCTCTAACCACTAGGCTACCTGCTCTAACCACTAGGCTACCTGCTCTAACCACTAGGCTACCTGTCTCTAACCACTAGACTACCTCACTCTATCCACAAGGCGACCTGTCTCTATCCACTAGGATACCTGTCTCTAACCACTAGGCTTCCTGCCTCTAACCACTAGGCTACCTGTCTCTAACCACTAGGCTACCTGTCTCTAACCCCTAGACTACCTGCCTCTATCCACTAGACTACCTGTCTCTAACCCCTAGACTACCTGCCTCTATCCACTAGACTACCTGACTCCAACCACTAGCTACCTGTCTCTAACCACTGTAGTCTCTCACCACTAGGCTACCTGCTCTAACAACTAGGCTACCTGTCTCTAACCACTAGGCTACCTGCTCTAACCACTAGGCTACCTGTCTCTAACCACTAGGCTACCTGTCTCTAACCACTAGGCAACCTGTCTCTAACCACTAGGCTACCTGTCTCTAACCACTAGACTACCTGTCTCTAACCACTAGACTACCTGTCTCTAACCACTAGGCTACCTGTCTCTAACCACTAGGCTCCCTGTCTCTAATCACTAGGCTACCTGCTCTAACCACTAGGCTACCAGTCTCTAACCACTAGGCTACCTGCTCTAACCACTAGGCTACCTGCTCTAACCACTAGGCTACCTGTCTCTAACCACTAGACTACCTGTGTCTAACCAGTAGACTACCTGTCTCTAACCACTAGACTACCTGTCTCTAACCACTAGCTAGCTGTCTCTAACCACTAGACTACCTGTATCTAACCACTAGACTACCTGTCTCTAACCACTAGGCTACCTGTCTCTAACCACTAGGCTACCTGCTCTAACCACTAGGCTACCTGTCTCTAACCACTAGGCTACCTGCTCTAACCACTAGGCTACCTGCTCTAACCACTAGGCTACCTGTCTCTAACCACTAGACTACCTCACTCTATCCACTAGGCTACCTGTCTCTATCCACTAGGATACCTGTCTCTAACCCCTAGGCTTCCTGCCTCTAACCACTAGGCTACCTGTCTCTAACCACTAGGCTACCTGTCTCTAACCCTAGACTACCTGCCTCTATCCACTAGACTACCTGTCTCTAACCCCTAGACTACCTGCCTCTATCCACTAGACTACCTGTCTCCAACCACTAGCTACCTGTCTCTAACCACTGTAGTCTCTCACCACTAGGCTACCTGCTCTAACAACTAGGCTACCTGTCTCTAACCACTAGGCTACCTGCTCTAACCACTAGGCTACCTGTCTCTAACCACTAGGCTACCTGTCTCTAACCACTAGGCAACCTGTCTCTAACCACTAGGCTACCTGTCTCTAACCACTAGACTACCTGTCTCTAACCACTAGACTACCTGTCTCTAACCACTAGGCTACCTGTCTCTAACCACTAGGCTCCCTGTCTCTAATCACTAGGCTACCTGCTCTAACCACTAGGCTACCAGTCTCTAACCACTAGGCTACCTGTCTCTAACCACTAGACTACCTGTCTCTAACCACTAGACTACCTGTCTCTAACCACTAGGCAACCTGTCTCTAACCACTAGGCTACCTGCTCTAACCACTAGGCTACCTGCTCTAACCACTAGGCTACCTGTCTCTAATCACTAGACTACCTCCCTCTATCCACTAGGCTACCTGTCTCTATCTACTAGGCTACCTGTCTCTAACCACTAGGCTTCCTGCCTCTAACCACTAGGCTACCTGTCTCTAACCACTAGGCTACCTGTCTCTAACCCCTAGACTACCTGCCTCTATCCACTAGACTACCTGTCTCCAACCACTAGCTACCTGTCTCTAACCACTCGACTACCTGTCTCTCACCACTAGGCTACCTGCTCTAACAACTAGGCTACCTGTCTCTAACCACTAGGCTACCTGCTCTAATCACTAGGCTACCTGTCTCTAACCACTAGGCTACCTGTCTCCACTAACCAACCACTAGGCAACCTGTCTCTAACCACTAGGCTACCTGTCTCTAACCACTAGGCTACCTGTCTCTAACCACTAGGCTACCTGTCTCTAACCACTAGGCTACCTGTCTCTAACCACTAGACTACCTGTCTCTAACCACTGACTACCTGTCTCTAACCACTAGTATACCTGTCTCTAACCACTAGGCTACTTGCTCTAACCACTACGCTACCTGTCTCTAACCACTAGGCTACCTGTCTCTAAACCCTAGACTACCTGCCTCTATCCACTAGACGACCTGTCTCCAACCACTAGCTACCTGTCTCTAACCACTAGACTACCTGTCTCTCACCACTAGGCTACCTGCTCTAACAACTAGGCTACCTGTCTCTAAACACTAGGCTACCTGTCTCTAACCACTAGACTACCTGTCTCTAACCACTAGGCTACCTGTCTCTAACCACTAGACTACCTGTCTCTAACCACTAGGCTACCTGTCTCTAACCACTAGACTACCTGTCTCTAACCACTAGACTACCTGTCTCTAACCACTAGACTACCTGCCTCTATCCACTAGGCTACCAGTCTCTAACCACTAGGCTACCTGTCTCTAACCACTAGGCTACCTGCTCTAACCACTAGGCTACCAGTCTCTAACCACTAGGCTACAACCACTAGGCTACCTGTCTCTAACCACTAGACTACCTGTCTCTAACCACTAGGCTACCTGTCTCTAACCACTAGGATACCTGTCTCTAACCACTATGCTACCTGCTCTAACCACTAGGCTACCTGTCTCTAACCACTAGGCTACCTGTCTCTAAACCCTAGACTACCTGCCTCTATCCACTAGACTACCTGTCTCCAACCACTAGCTACCTGTCTCTAACCACTAGACTACCTGTCTCTCACCACTAGGCTACCTGCTCTAACAACTAGGCTACCTGTCTCTAAACACTAGGCTACCTGTCTCTAACCACTAGACTACCTGTCTCTAACCACTAGGCTACCTGTCTCTAACCACTAGGCTACCTGTCTCTAACCACTAGACTACCTGTCTCTAACCACTAGACTACCTGTCTCTAACCACTAGGCTACCTGCTCTAACCACTAGGCTACCTGTCTCTAACCACTAGGCTACCTGCTCTAACCACTAGGCTACCTGTCTCTAACCACTAGGCTACCTGCTCTAACCACTAGGCTACCTGTCTCTAACCACTAGGCTACCTGCTCTAACCACTAGGCTACCTGCTCTAACCACTAGGCTACCTGTCTCTAACCACTAGGCTACCTGTCTCTAACCACTAGGCTTCCTGCCTCTAACCACTAGGCTACCTGTCTCTAACCACTAGGCCACCTGTCTCTAACCACTAGTCTACCTGTCTCTCTAACCACTAGGCTCCCTGTCTCTAACCACTAGACTACCTGCTCTAACCACTAGGCTACCTGTCTCTAACCACTAGGCTACCTGTCTCTAACCACTAGGCTACCTGCTCTAACCACTAGGCTACCTGTCTCTAACCACTAGGCTACCTGTCTCTAACCACTAGGCAACCTGTCTCTAACCACTAGGCTACCTGTCTCTAACCACTAGGCTACCTGCTCTAACCACTAGGCTACCTGTCTCTAACCACTAGGCTACCTGCTCTAACCACTAGGCTACCTGCTCTAACCACTAGGCTACCTGTCTCTAACCACTAGGCTACCTGTCTCTAACCACTAGGCTTCCTGCCTCTAACCGCTACGCTACCTGTCTCTAACCACTAGGCCACCTGTCTCTAACCACTAGTCTACCTCTCTCTAACCACTAGGCTCCCTGTCTCTAACCACTAGACTACCTGCTCTAACCACTAGGCTACCTGTCTCTAACAACTAGGCTACCTGTCTCTAACCACTAGGCTACCTGCTCTAACCACTAGGCTACCTGTCTCTAACCACTAGGCTACCTGTCTCTAACCACTAGGCAACCTGTCTCTAACCACTAGGCTACCTGTCTCTAACCACTAGACTACCTGTCTCTAACCACTAGGCTACCTGTCTCCAACCACTAGCTACCTGTCTCTAACCACTAGACTACCTGTCTCTCACCACTAGGCTACCTGCTCTAACAACTAGGCTACCTGTCTCTAACCACTAGGCTACCTGCTCTAACCACTAGGCTACCTGTCTCTAACCACTAGGCTACCTGTCTCTAACCACTAGGCTACCTGTCTCTAACCACTAGGCTACCTGTCTCTAACCACTAGGCTACCTGTCTCTAACCACTAGGCTACCTTTCTCTAACCACTAGGCTACCTGTCTCTAAACCCTAGACTACCTGCCTCTATCCACTAGACTACCTGTCTCCAACCACTAGCTACCTGTCTCTAACCACTAGACTACCTGTCTCTCACCAATAGGCTACCTGCTCTAACAACTAGGCTACCTGTCTCTAACCACTAGGCCACCTGTCTCTAACCACTAGTCTACCTCTCTCTAACCACTAGGCTCCCTGTCTCTAACCACTAGACTACCTGCTCTAACCACTAGGCTACCTGTCTCTAACAACTAGGCTACCTGTCTCTAACCACTAGGCTACCTGCTCTAACCACTAGGCTACCTGTCTCTAACCACTAGGCTACCTGTCTCTAACCACTAGGCAACCTGTCTCTAACCACTAGGCTACCTGTCTCTAACCACTAGACTACCTGTCTCTAACCACTAGGCTACCTGTCTCTAACCACTAGACTACCTGTCTCTAACCACTAGACTACCTGTCTCTAACCACTAGGATACCTGTCTCTAACCACTAGGCTACCTGCTCTAACCACTAGGCTACCTGTCTCTAACCACTAGGCTACCTGTCTCTAAACCCTAGACTACCTGCCTCTATCCACTAGACTACCTGTCTCCAACCACTAGCTACCTGTCTCTAACCACTAGACTACCTGTCTCTCACCAATAGGCTACCTGCTCTAACAACTACGCTACCTGTCTCTAACCACTAGGCCACCTGTCTCTAACCACTAGTCTACCTCTCTCTAACCACTAGGCTCCCTGTCTCTAACCACTAGACTACCTGCTCTAACCACTAGGCTACCTGTCTCTAACAACTAGGCTACCTGTCTCTAACCACTAGGCTACCTGCTCTAACCACTAGGCTACCTGTCTCTAACCACTAGGCTACCTGTCTCTAACCACTAGGCAACCTGTCTCTAACCACTAGGCTACCTGTCTCTAACCACTAGACTACCTGTCTCTAACCACTAGGCTACCTGTCTCCAACCACTAGCTACCTGTCTCTAACCACTAGACTACCTGTCTCTCACCACTAGGCTACCTGCTCTAACAACTAGGCTACCTGTCTCTCACCACTAGGCTACCTGCTCTAACAACTAGGCTACCTGTCTCTAACCACTAGGCTACATGCTCTAACCACTAGACTACCTGTCTCTAACCACTAGGCTACCTGTCTCTAACCACTAGGCTACCTGTCTCTAACAACTAACCACTAGGCTACCTGTCTCTAACCACTAGACTACCTGTCTCTAACCACTAGACTACCTGTCTCTAACCACTAGGATACCTGTCTCTAACCACTAGGCTACCTGTCTCTAACCACTAGGCTACCTGCTCTAACCACTAGGCTACCTTTCTCTAACCACTAGGCTACCTGTCTCTAAACCCTAGACTACCTGCCTCTATCCACTAGACTACCTGTCTCCAACCACTAGCTACCTGTCTCTAACCACTAGACTACCTGTCTCTCACCACTAGGCTACCTGCTCTAACAACTAGGATACCTGTCTCTAAACACTAGGCTACCTGTCTCTAACCACTAGACTACCCGTCTCTAACCACTAGGCTACCTGTCTCTAACCACTAGACTACCTGTCTCTAACCACTAGACTACCTGTCTCTAACCACTAGACTACCTGTCTCTAACCACTAGACTACCTGTCTCTAACCACTAGACTACCTGTCTCTAACCACTAGACTACCTGTCTCTAACCACTAGACTACCTGCCTCTATCCACTAGGCTACCAGTCTCTAACCACTAGGCTACCTGCTCTAACCACTAGGCTACCTGTCTCTAACCACTAGACTACCTGCCTCTATCCACTAGGCGACCTCTCTCTAACCACTAGGCTACCTGTCTCTAACCACTAGACTACCTGTCTCTAACCACTAGACTACCAGTCTCTAACCACTAGGATACCTGTCTCTAACCACTAGGCTACCTGCTCTAACCACTAGGCTACCTGCTCTAACCACTAGGCTACCTGTCTCTAAACCCTAGACTACCTGCCTCTATCCACTAGACTACCTGTCTCCAACCACTAGCTACCTGTCTCTAACCACTAGACTACCTGTCTCTAACCACTAGCTACCTGTCTCTAACCACTGTAGTCTCTCACCACTAGGCTACCTGCTCTAACAACTAGGCTACCTGTCTCTAACCACTAGGCTACCTGCTCTAACCACTAGGCTACCTGTCTCTAACCACTAGGCTACCTGTCTCTAACCACTAGGCAACCTGTCTCTAACCACTAGGCTACCTGTCTCTAACCACTAGACTACCTGTCTCTAACCACTAGACTACCTGTCTCTAACCACTAGGCTACCTGTCTCTAACCACTAGGCTCCCTGTCTCTAATCACTAGGCTACCTGCTCTAACCACTAGGCTACCAGTCTCTAACCACTAGGCTACCTGTCTCTAACCACTAGACTACCTGTCTCTAACCACTAGACTACCTGTCTCTAACCACTAGGTAACCTGTCTCTAACCACTAGGCTACCTGCTCTAACCACTAGGCTACCTGCTCTAACCACTAGGCTACCTGTCTCTAACCACTAGGTAACCTGTCTCTAACCACTAGGCTACCTGCTCTAACCACTAGGCTACCTGCTCTAACCACTAGGCTACCTGTCTCTAATCACTAGACTACCTGTCTCTAACCACTAGGCGACCTGTCTCTATCTACTAGGCTACCTGTCTCTAACCACTAGGCTTCCTGCCTCTAACCACTAGGCTACCTGTCTCTAACCACTAGGCTACCTGTCTCTAACCCCTAGACTACCTGCCTCTATCCACTAGACTACTGTCTCCAACCACTAGCTACCTGTCTCTAACCACTCGACTACCTGTCTCTCACCACTAGGCTACCTGCTCTAACAACTAGGCTACCTGTCTCTAACCACTAGGCTACCTGCTCTAACCACTAGGCTACCTGTCTCTAACCACTAGGCTACCTGTCTCTAACCACTAGGCAACCTGTCTCTAACCACTAGGCTACCTGTCTCTAACCACTAGACTACCTGTCTCTAACCACTAGGCTACCTGTCTCTAACCACTAGACTACCTGTCTCTAACCACTAGGCTACCTGTCTCTAACCACTAGGCTCCCTGTCTCTAATCACTAGGCTACCTGCTCTAACCACTAGGCTACCAGTCTCTAACCACTAGGCTACCTGTCTCTAACCACTAGACTACCTGTCTCTAACCACTAGACTACCTGTCTCTAACCACTAGCTACCTGTCTCTAACCACTGTAGTCTCTCACCACTAGGCTACCTGCTCTAACAACTAGGCTACCTGTCTCTAACCACTAGGCTACCTGCTCTAACCACTAGGCTACCTGTCTCTAACCACTAGGCTACCTGTCTCTAACCACTAGGCAACCTGTCTCTAACCACTAGGCTACCTGTCTCTAACCACTAGACTACCTGTCTCTAACCACTAGACTACCTGTCTCTAACCACTAGGCTACCTGTCTCTAACCACTAGGCTCCCTGTCTCTAATCACTAGGCTACCTGCTCTAACCACTAGGCTACCAGTCTCTAACCACTAGGCTACCTGTCTCTAACCACTAGACTACCTGTCTCTAACCACTAGACTACCTGTCTCTAACCACTAGGTAACCTGTCTCTAACCACTAGGCTACCTGCTCTAACCACTAGGCTACCTGCTCTAACCACTAGGCTACCTGTCTCTAATCACTAGACTACCTGTCTCTATCCACTAGGCTACCTGTCTCTATCTACTAGGCTACCTGTCTCTAACCACTAGGCTTCCTGCTCTAACCACTAGGCTACCTGTCTCTAACCACTAGGCTACCTGTCTCTAACCCCTAGACTACCTGCCTCTATCCACTAGACTACCTGTCTCCAACCACTAGCTACCTGTCTCTAACCACTCGACTACCTGTCTCTCACCACTAGGCTACCTGCTCTAACAACTAGGCTACCTGTCTCTAACCACTAGGCTACCTGCTCTAACCACTAGGCTACCTGTCTCTAACCACTAGGCTACCTGTCTCTAACCACTAGGCAACCTGTCTCTAACCACTAGGCTACCTGTCTCTAACCACTAGTCTACCACTGTACCTCTAACCACTAGGCTACCTGTCTCTAACCACTAGGCTACCTGTCTCTAACCACTAGACTACCTGTCTCTAACCACTAGGCTACCTGTCTCTAACCACTAGACTACCTGTCTCTAACCACTAGGCTACCTGTCTCTAACCACTAGACTACCTGTCTCTCTAGGCTACCTGCTCTAACAACTAGGCTACCTGTCTCTAACCACTAGGCTACCTGTCTCTAACCACTAGACTACCTGTCTCTAACCACTAGGCTACCTGTCTCTAACCACTAGACTACCTGTCTCTAACCACTAGGCTACCTGTCTCTAACCACTAGACTACCTGTCTCTAACCACTAGACTACCTGTCTCTAACCACTAGGCTACCTGTCTCTAACCACTAGGCTACCTGTCTCTAACCACTAGGCTACCTGCTCTAACCACTAGGCTACCTGTCTCTAAACCACTAGACTACCTGCCTCTAACCACTAGACTACCTGTCTCCAACCACTAGGCTACCTGTCTCTAACCACTAGACTACCTGTCTCTAACCACTAGGCTACCTGCTCTAACCACTAGGCTACCTGTCTCTAACCACTAGCTACCTGTCTCTAACCACTAGACTACCTGTCTCTAACCACTAGGCTACCTGTCTCTAACCACTAGACTACCTGTCTCCAACCACTAGGCTACCTGTCTCTAACCACTAGGCTACCTGTCTCTAACCACTAGGCTAATCACTAGGCTACCTGCTCTAACCACTAGGCTACCTGTCTCTAACCACTAGGCTACCTGTCTCTAACCACTAGACTACCTGTCTCTAACCACTAGACTACCTGTCTCTAACCACTAGCTACCTGTCTCTAACCACTAGTCTCTCACCAACCACTAGGCTACCTGCTCTAACCTGCTCTAACCACTAGGCTACCTGTCTCTAACCACTAGGCTACCTGCTCTAACCACTAGGCTACCTGTCTCTAACCACTAGGCTACCTGTCTCTAACCACTAGGCTACCTGTCTCTAACCACTAGGCTACCTGTCTCTAACCACTAGACTACCTGTCTCTAACCACTAGACTACCTGTCTCTAACCACTAGGCTACCTGTCTCTAACCACTAGGCTCCCTGTCTCTAATCACTAGGCTACCTGCTCTAACCACTAGGCTACCTGTCTCTAACCACTAGGCTACCTGTCTCTAACCACTAGACTACCTGTCTCTAACCACTAGACTACCTGTCTCTAACCACTAGGCTACCTGTCTCTAACCACTAGGCTACCTGTCTCTAACCACTAGGCTACCTGCTCTAACCACTAGGCTACCTGTCTCTAACCACTAGACTACCTCTCTCTATCCACTAGGCGACCTGTCTCTATCCACTAGGCTACCTGTCTCTAACAACTAGGCTTCCTGCCTCTAACCACTAGGCTACCTGTCTCTAACCACTAGGCTACCTGTCTCTAACCACTAGACTACCTGCCTCTATCCACTAGACTACCTGTCTCCAACCACTAGCTACCTGTCTCTAACCACTCGACTACCTGTCTCTCACCACTAGGCTACCTGCTCTAACAACTAGGCTACCTGTCTCTAACCACTAGGCTACCTGCTCTAACCACTAGGCTACCTGTCTCTAACCACTAGGCTACCTGTCTCTAACCACTAGGCAACCTGTCTCTAACCACTAGGCTACCTGTCTCTAACCACTAGACTACCTGTCTCTAACCACTAGGCTACCTGTCTCTAACCACTAGGCTACCTGTCTCTAACCACTAGACTACCTGTCTCTAACCACTAGGCTACCTGTCTCTAACCACTAGACTACCTGTCTCCAACCACTAGCTACCTGTCTCTAACCACTAGACTACCTGTCTCTCACCACTAGGCTACCTGCTCTAACAACTAGGCTACCTGTCTCTAAACACTAGGCTACCTGTCTCTAACCACTAGACTACCTGTCTCTAACCACTAGGCTACCTGTCTCTAACCACTAGACTACCTGTCTCTAACCACTAGGCTACCTGTCTCTAACCACTAGACTACCTGTCTCTAACCACTAGACTACCAGTCTCTAACCACTAGGATACCTGTCTCTAACCACTAGGCTACCTGCTCTAACCACTAGGCTACCTGCTCTAACCACTAGGCTACCTGTCTCTAAACCCTAGACTACCTGCCTCTAACCACTAGACTACCTGTCTCCAACCACTAGCTACCTGTCTCTAACCACTAGACTACCTGTCTCTCACCACTAGGCTACCTGCTCTAACAACTAGGCTACCTGTCTCTAAACACTAGGCTACCTGTCTCTAACCACTAGACTACCTGTCTCTAACCACTAGCTACCTGTCTCTAACCACTAGACTACCTGTCTCCAACCACTAGCTACCTGTCTCTAACCACTAGACTACCTGTCTCTCACCACTAGGCTACCTGCTCTAACCACTAGGCTACCTGTCTCTAACCACTAGGCTACCTGTCTCTAACCACTAGGCAACCTGTCTCTAACCACTAGGCTACCTGTCTGTAACCACTAGACTACCTGTCTCTAACCACTAGGCTACCTGTCTCTAACCACTAGGCTACCTGTCTCTAACCACTAGACTACCTGTCTCTAACCACTAGGCTACCTGTCTCTAACCACTAGACTACCTGTCTCTAACCACTAGGCTACCTGTCTCTAACCACTAGGCTACCTGTCTCTAACCACTAGGCTACCTGTCTCTAACCACTAGGCTACCTGTCTCTAACCACTAGGCTACCTGTCTCTAAACCCTAGGCTACCTGCCTCTATCCACTAGACTACCTGTCTCCAACCACTAGGCTACCTGTCTCTAACCACTAGACTACCTGTCTCTAACCACTAGGCTACCTGTCTCTAACCACTAGACTACCTGTCTCTAACCACTAGACTACCTGTCTCTAACCACTAGACTACCTGTCTCTAACCACTAGGCTACCTGTCTCTAACCACTAGACTACCTGTCTCTAACCACTAGGCTACCTGTCTCTAACCACTAGACTACCTGTCTCTAACCACTAGACTACCTGCCTCTATCCACTAGGCTACCAGTCTCTAACCACTAGGCTACCTGTCTCTAACCAACCACCTGCTCTAACCACTACCTGTCTCTAACCACTAGGCTACCTGTCTCTAACCACTAGGCTACCTGTCTCTAACCACTAGACTACCTGTCTCTAACCACTAGGCTACCTGTCTCTAACCACTAGGCTACCTGCTCTAACCACTAGGCTACCTGTCTCTAACCACTAGGCTACCTGCTCTAACCACTAGGCTACCTGTCTCTAACCACTAGGCTACCTGTCTCTAACCACTAGACTACCTGTCTCTAACCACTAGGTCTCTAACCACTGTACCTGTCTCTAACCACTAGGCTACCTGTCTCTAATCACTAGGCTACCTGCTCTAACCACTAGGCTACCTGTCTCTAACCACTAGGCTACCTGTCTCTAACCACTAGACTACCTGTCTCTAACCACTAGACTACCTGTCTCTAACCACTAGGTACCTGTCTCTAACCACTAGGCTACCTGCTCTAACCACTAGGCTACCTGCTCTAACCACTAGGCTACCTGCTCTAACCACTAGGCTACCTGTCTCTAACCACTAGACTACCTCCCTCTATCCACTAGGCTACCTGTCTCTAACCACTAGGCTACCTGTCTCTAACCACTAGGCTTCCTGCCTCTAACCACTAGGCTACCTGTCTCTAACCACTAGGCTACCTGTCTCTAACCACTAGGCTACCTGTCTCTAACCACTAGACTACCTGTCTCCAACCACTAGCTACCTGTCTCTAACCACTAGACTACCTGTCTCTAACCACTAGGCTACCTGCTCTAACAACTAGGCTACCTGTCTCTAACCACTAGGCTACCTGCTCTAACCACTAGGCTACCTGTCTCTAACCACTAGGCTACCTGTCTCTAACCACTAGGCTACCTGTCTCTAACCACTAGGCTACCTGTCTCTAACCACTAGGCTACCTGTCTCTAACCACTAGGCTACCTGTCTCTAACCACTAGGCTACCTGTCTCTAACCACTAGGCTACCTGTCTCTAACCACTAGGCTACCTGTCTCTAACCACTAGGCTACCTGTCTCTAACCACTAGACTACCTGTCTCTAACCACTAGGCTACCTGTCTCTAACCACTAGGCTACCTGTCTCTAACCACTAGGCTACTCTCTAACCACTAGGCTACCTGTCTCTAACCACTAGGCTACCTGTCTCTAAACCACTAGACTACCTGCCTCTAACCACTAGACTACCTGTCTCTAACCACTAGCTACCTGTCTCTAACCACTAGACTACCTGTCTCTCACCACTAGGCTACCTGTCTCTAACCACTAGTCTCTAAACACTAGGCTACCTGTCTCTAACCACTAGACTACCTGTCTCTAACCACTAGGCTACCTGTCTCTAACCACTAGACTACCTGTCTCTAACCACTAGGCTACCTGTCTCTAACCACTAGACTACCTGTCTCTAACCACTAGACTACCTGTCTCTAACCACTAGGCTACCTGTCTCTAACCACTAGGCTACCTGTCTCTAACCACTAGGCTACCTGTCTCTAACCACTAGGCTACCTGTCTCTAACCACTAGACTACCTGTCTCTAACCACTAGACTACCTGTCTCCAACCAACCACTAGGCTACCTGTCTCTAACCACTAGACTACCTGTCTCTAACCACTGGCTACCTGTCTCTAACCACTAGGCTACCTGCTCTAACCACTAGGCTACCTGTCTCTAACCACTAGGCTACCTGCTCTAACCACTAGGCTACCTGTCTCTAACCACTAGGCTACCTGTCTCTAACCACTAGGCTACCTGTCTCTAACCACTAGGCTACCTGTCTCTAACCACTACCTGTCTCTAACCACTAGACTACCTGTCTCTAACCACTAGGCTACCTGTCTCTAACCACTAGTCTCTCTAACCACTAGGCTACCTGCTCTAACCACTAGGCTACCTGTCTCTAACCACTAGGCTACCTGTCTCTAACCACTAGACTACCTGTCTCTAACCACTAGACTACCTGTCTCTAACCACTAGGTACCTGTCTCTAACCACTAGGCTACCTGTCTCTAACCACTAGGCTACCTGCTCTAACCACTAGGCTACCTGTCTCTAACCACTAGGCTACCTGTCTCTAACCACTAGGCTACCTGTCTCTAACCACTAGGCTACCTGTCTCTAACCACTAGGCTACCTGTCTCTAACCACTAGGCTACCTGTCTCTAACCACTAGGCTACCTGTCTCTAACCACTAGGCTACCTGTCTCTAACCACTAGACTACCTGTCTCTAACCACTAGGCTAACCTGTCTCTAACCACTAGGCTACCTGTCTCTAACCACTAGGCTACCTGTCTCTAACCACTAGGCTACCTGTCTCTAACCACTAGACTACCTGTCTCTAACCACTAGGCTACCTGTCTCTAACCACTAGGCTACCTGTCTCTAACCACTAGGCTACCTGTCTCTAACCACTAGGCTACCTGCTCTAACCACTAGGCTACCTGTCTCTAACCACTAGGCTACCTGTCTCTAACCACTAGGCTACCTGTCTCTAACCACTAGGCTACCTGTCTCTAACCACTAGACTACCTGTCTAACCACTCTAACCACTAGACTACCTGTCTCTAACCACTAGGCTACCTGTCTCTAACCACTAGGCTACCTGTCTGTCTCTAACCACTAGGCTACCTGCTCTAACCACTAGGCTACCTGTCTCTAACCACTAGGCTACCTGTCTCTAACCACTAGACTACCTGTCTCTAACCACTAGACTACCTGTCTCTAACCACTAGGTAACCTGTCTCTAACCACTAGGCTACCTGCTCTAACCACTAGGCTACCTGCTCTAACCACTAGGCTACCTGTCTCTAACCACTAGACTACCTGTCTCTAACCACTAGGCTACCTGTCTCTATCCACTAGGCTACCTGTCTCTAACCACTAGGCTACCTGTCTCTAACCACTAGGCTACCTGTCTCTAACCACTAGGCTACCTGTCTCTAACCACTAGACTACCTGCCTCTAACCACTAGACTACCTGTCTCCAACCACTAGCTACCTGTCTCTAACCACTAGACTACCTGTCCTGTAGGCTACCTGTCTCTAACCACTAGGCTACCTGTCTCTAACCACTAGGCTACCTGTCTCTAACCACTAGGCTACCTGTCTCTAACCACTAGGCTACCTGTCTCTAACCACTAGGCTACCTGTCTCTAACCACTAGGCTACCTGTCTCTAACCACTAGACTACCTGTCTCTAACCACTAGGCTACCTGTCTCTAACCACTAGGCTACCTGTCTCTAACCACTAGACTACCTGTCTCTAACCACTAGGCTACCTGTCTCTAACCACTAGACTACCTGTCTCTAACCACTAGGCTACCTGTCTCTAACCACTAGACTACCTGTCTCTCACCACTAGGCTACCTGTCTCTAACCACTAGGCTACCTGTCTCTAACCACTAGGCTACCTGTCTCTAACCACTAGACTACCTGTCTCTAACCACTAGGCTACCTGTCTCTAACCACTAGACTACCTGTCTCTAACCACTAGGCTACCTGTCTCTAACCACTAGACTACCTGTCTCTAACCACTAGACTACCAGTCTCTAACCACTAGGATACCTGTCTCTAACCACTAGGCTACCTGCTCTAACCACTAGGCTACCTGCTCTAACCACTAGGCTACCTGTCTCTAAACCCTAGACTACCTGCCTCTATCCACTAGACTACCTGTCTCCAACCACTAGCTACCTGTCTGTAACCACTAGACTACCTGTCTCTCACCACTAGGCTACCTGCTCTAACAACTAGGCTACCTGTCTCTAAACACTAGGCTACCTGTCTCTAACCACTAGACTACCTGTCTCTAACCACTAGCTACCTGTCTCTAACCACTAGACTACCTGTCTCCAACCACTAGCTACCTGTCTCTAACCACTAGACTACCTGTCTCTAACCACTAGGCTACCTGTCTCTAACCACTAGGCTACCTGTCTCTAACCACTAGGCTACCTGTCTCTAACCACTAGGCTACCTGTCTCTAACCACTAGGCTACCTGTCTCTAACCACTAGACTACCTGTCTCTAACCACTAGGCTACCTGTCTCTAACCACTAGGCTACCTGTCTCTAACCACTAGACTACCTGTCTCTAACCACTAGGCTACCTGTCTCTAACCACTAGACTACCTGTCTCTAACCACTAGGCTACCTGTCTCTAACCACTAGGCTACCTGCTCTGCCTGTCTCTAACCACTAGGCTACCTGTCTCTAACCACTAGGCTACCTGTCTCTAACCACTAGGCTACCTGTCTCTAACCACTAGACTACCTGTCTCTAACCACTACTAGGCTACCTGTCTCTAACCACTAGACTACCTGTCTCTAACCACTAGGCTACCTGTCTCTAACCACTAGACTACCTGTCTCTAACCACTAGACTACCTGTCTCTAACCACTAGACTACCTGTCTCTAACCACTAGGCTACCTGTCTCTAACCACTAGACTACCTGTCTCTAACCACTAGGCTACCTGTCTCTAACCACTAGACTACCTGTCTCTAACCACTAGACTACCTGCCTCTATCCACTAGGCTACCAGTCTCTAACCACTAGGCTACCTGTCTCTAACCACTAGGCTACCTGCTCTAACCACTAGGCTACCAGTCTCTAACCACTAGGCTACCTGTCTCTAACCACTAGACGACCTGTCTCTAACCACTAGGCTACCTGCTCTAACCACTAGGCTACCTGTCTCTAACCACTAGGCTACCTGTCTCTAACCACTAGGCAACCTGTCTCTAACCACTAGGCTACCTGTCTGTAACCACTAGACTACCTGTCTCTAACCACTAGGCTACCTGTCTCTAACCACTAGGCTACTTGTCTCTAACCACTAGACTACCTGTCTCTAACCACTAGGCTACCTGTCTCTAACCACTAGACTACCTGTCTCTAACCACTAGGCTACCTGTCTCTAACCACTAGACTACCTGTCTCTAACCACTAGACTACCTGTCTCTAACCACTAGGATACCTGTCTCTAACCACTAGGCTACCTGCTCTAACCACTAGGCTACCAGTCGCTAACCACTAGGCTACCTGTCTCTAACCACTAGGCTACCTGCTCTAACCACTAGGCTACCTGTCTCTAACCACTAGGCTACCTGCTCTAACCACTAGGCTACCTGCTCTAACCACTAGGCTACCTGTATCTAACCACTAGACTACCTGCCTCTATCCACTAGGCTACCTGTCTCTATCCACTAGGCTACCTGTCTCTAACCACTAAGCTTCCTGCGTCTAACCGCTATGCTACCTGTCTCTAACCACTACGTCACCTGTCTCTAACCACTAGGCTACCTCTCTCCAACCACTAGGCTCCCTGTCTCTAACCACTAGGTTACCTGCTCTAACCACTAGGCTACCTGTCTCTAACCACTAGGCTCCTGTCTCTAATCACTAGGCTACCTGCTCTAACCACTAGGCTACCTGTCTCTAACCACTAGGCTACTTGTCTCTAACCACTAGGCTACCTGTCTCTAACCACTAGACTACCTGTCTCTAACCACTAGGCTACCTGTCTCTAACCACTAGACTACCTGTCTCTAACCACTAGACTACCTGTCTCTAACCACTAGGCTACCTGTCTCTAACCACTAGGCTACCTGCTCTAACCACTAGGCTACCTGTCTCTAACCACTAGGCTACCTGTCTAACCTAGGCTCTCTAACCACTAGGCTACCTGTCTCTAACCACTAGGCTACCTGTCTCTAACCACTAGGCTACCTGCTCTAACCACTAGGCTACCTGTATCTAACCACTAGACTACCTGCCTCTATCCACTAGGCTACCTGTCTCTAACCACTAGGCTACCTGTCTCTAACCACTAGCTTCCTGCTTAACCTGCTACCTGTCTAACCACTAGGCTAACCACTAGGCTACCTCTCTAACCAACCACTAGGCTACCACTGTCTCTAACCACTAGGCTACCTGTCTCTAACCACTAGGCTAATCACTGTACCTCTCTAACCACTAGGCTACCAGTCTCTAACCACTAGGCTACCTGCTCTAACCACTAGGCTACCTGCTCTAACCACTAGGCTACCTGTCTCTAACCACTAGACTACCTCCCTCTATCCACTAGGCGACCTGTCTCTATCCACTAGGCTACCTGTCTCTAACCACTAGGCTACCTGTCTCTGACCACTAGACTACCTGTCTCTAACCACTAGACTACCTGTCTCTAACCACTAGACTACCTGTCTCTAACCACTAGACTACCTGTCTCTAACCACTAGACTACCTGTCTCTAACCACTAGATTACCTGTCTTTAACCACTAGTTACCTGTCTCTAACCACTAGACTACCTGTCTCTAACCACTAGACTACCTGCCTCTATCCACTAGGCTCCCTGTCTCTAATCACTAGGCTACCTGCTCTAACCACTAGGCTACCAGTCTCTAACCACTAGGCTACCTGTCTCTAACCACTAGACTACCTGTCTCTAACCACTAGACTACCTGTCTCTAACCACTAGACTACCTGTCTCTAACCACTAGGCTACCTGTCTCTAACCACTAGGCCACCTGTCTCTAACCACTAGGCTACCTCTCTCTAACCACTAGGCTCCATGTCTCTAACCACTAGACGACCTGCTCTAACCACTAGGCTATCTGTCTCTAACCACTAGGCTCCCTGTCTCTAACCACTAGGCTATCTGTCTCTAACCACTAGGCTCCCTGTCTCTAACCACTAGGCTACCTGCTCTAACCACTAGGCTACCTGTATCTAACCACTAGGCTCCCTGTCTCTAATCACTAGGCTACCTGCTCTAACCACTAGGCTACCTGCTCTAACCACTAGGCTCCCTGTCTCTAACCACTAGGCTACCTGCTCTAACCACTAGGCTACCTGTCTCTAACCACTAGGCAACCTGTCGCTAACCACTAGGCTACCTGTCTCTAACCACTAGGCTACCTGTCTCTAACCACTAGACTACCTGTCTCTAACCACTAGGCTACCTGTCTCTAACCACTAGGCTACCTGTCTCTAACCACTAGACTACCTGTCTCTAACCACTAGGCTACCTGTCTCTGACCACTAGACTACCTGTCTCTAACCACTAGACTACCTGTCTCTAACCACTAGACTACCTGTCTCTAACCACTAGACTACCCGTCTCTAACCACTAGACTACCTGTCTCTAACCACTAGGCTACCTGCTCTAACCACTAGGCTACCTGTCTCTAACCACTAGGCTACCTGCTCTAACCACTAGGCTACCTGTCTCAAACCACTAGGCTACCTGCTCTAACCACTAGGCTACCTGCTCTAACCACTAGGCTACCTGTCTCTAACCACTAGACTACCTCCCTCTATCCACTAGGCGACCTGTCTCTATCCACTAGGCTACCTGTCTCTAACCACTAGGCTTCCTGCCTCTAACCGCTACGCTACCTGTCTCTAACCACTAGGCCACCTGTCTCTAACCACTAGGCCACCTGTCTCTAACCACTAGGCTACCTCTCTCTAACCACTAGGCTCCCTGTCTCTAACCACTAGGCTACCTGCTCTAACCACTAGACTACCTGTCTCTAACCACTAGGCTACCTGTCTCTGACCACTAGACTACCTGTCTCTAACCACTAGACTACCTGTCTCTAACCACTAGGCTACCTGCTCTAACCTCTAGGCTTCCTGCCTCTAACCGCTACGCTACCTGTCTCTAACCACTAGGCCACCTGTCTCTAACCACTAGGCTACCTGTCTCTAACCACTAGGCTACCTGCTCTAACCACTAGGCTACCTGTCTCTAACCACTAGGCTTCCTGCCTCTAACCGCTACGCTACCTGTCTCTAACTACTAGGCCACCTGTCTCTAACCACTAGGCTACCTGTCTCTAACTACTAGGCTACCTGTCTCTAACCACTAGGCTACCTGTCTCTAACCACTAGACTACCTGTCTCTAACCACTAGGCTACCTGTCTCTGACCACTAGACTACCTGTCTCTAACCACTAGACTACCTGTCTCTAACCACTAGGCTACCTGCTCTAACCACTAGGCTACCTGTCTCTAACCACTAGGCTACCTGTCTCTAACCACTAGACTACCTGTCTCTAACCACTAGACTACCTGTCTCTAACAACTAGGCTACCTGTCTCTAACCACTAGACTACCTGTCTCTAACCACTAGGTTACCTGTCTCTAACCACTAGACTACCTGTCTCTAACCACTAGGCTACCTGTCTCTAACCACTAGGCTACCTGTCTCTAACCACTAGACTACCTGTCTCTAACCACTAGGCTACCTGTCTCTAACCACTAGACTACCTGCTCTAACCACTAGACTACCTGTCTCTAACCACTAGACTACCTGTCTCTAACCACTAGACTACCTGTCTCTAACCACTAGTCTACCTGTCTCTAACCACTAGACTACCTGTCTCTAACCACTAGACTACCTGTCTCTAACCACTAGACTACCTGTCTCTAACCACTAGCTACCTGTCTCTAACCACTAGACTACCTGTCTCTAACCACTAGGATACCTGCCTCTAACCACTAGGCTACCTGTCTCTAACCACTAGACTACCTGTCTCTAACCACTAGCTACCTGTCTCTAACCACTAGACTACCTGTCTCTAACCACTAGGATACCTGCCTCTAACCACTAGGCTACCTGTCTCTAACCACTAGGCTACCTGTCTCTAACCACTAGGCTACCTGCCTCTAACCACTAGGCTACCTGTCTCTAACCACTAGACTACCTGTCTCTAACCACTAGACTACCTGTCTCTAACCACTAGACTACCTGCCACCCCATTTTATCGTGTTACTATCTCCTTTTTAAAATTTAAATCACATTTTACTTACAATTTGTTTGTATAGTCAACTTACACACAGCACTGACACACACACTTTGGGTCTTTTCACAGTTCCCTGGTCCACAGAAAATTCACTGAAACATTCAGTTCTTTACAGAGCCATGATCGCATGGAACTCCCTTCCATCTCAAATTGCTCAAGTGAACAGCAAACCTGGTTTCACAAAAACGAATAAAGCAACTCCTCACGACACAACGCCTCTCTCCCCATGTGACCTACTAGATGTGTGTATGTACTGACAGGCACGTGTAACTAACACACACACACGCACACACACACACACACACACACACACACACACACACACACACACACACACACACACACACACACACACACACACACACACACACACACACACACACACACACACACACACACACACACACACACACAGCGACTCTATACACATCACCCGCACATTGTTATTCTTTAATTGTATGGTTTTGTTAAATATATATACACGTGTTTGTCTTTATTTGTAGTAATGTCTAATATATGCCATTTAGCAGACGTTTTTATCCAAAGCGACTTACAGTCATGTGTGCATACATTCTACGTATGGGTGGTCCCGGGAATCGAACCCACTACCCTGGCGTTACAAGCGCCATGCTCTACCAAATACATGTTAATATAAATTGTAAAGGCTTTTTTGTGTCGTTATTTGTCAGAGCCCCAGACTCTGACTAGCTGTTGCCATTGGCGTCGGCTATTGGGGATCCTAATAAATCAGAATCAGAAAACAAATGGCACTCAGACTGCCAGACACTCAGCTGGGTTCCGATGAGGACTGAGGATGACTACAGCTCAGTCAAGGAGTTTCTCAATTAGAAAGATACGAACTGCACACAGTGCTTCAAAAAATATGATTTCTTCAAGGAAACATTGTAAACAGATTTAAATGAGATGGTGAATTAAGATGTTGTGTAATAAGACCACGTTTTAGGATAATCTACTACCCTCACTAATGAACAGCTATTACCCTACTTAATTAACAGCGATTACCCTCACTACTTTACAGCTATCACCGTCACTAATTAACAGCTATTACCCTCACTATTAACAGCTATTACCCTCACTAAATAACAGATATCACCTTCACTAAATAACAGGTATTACCTTCACTAATTAACAGCTAACACTTTCAATAATTAACAGCTATTTACCCTCACTGTTACCATCACTAACTAACAGGTATTACCCTCACTAATTAACAGCTATGACCCTCACTAATTAACAGATATTACCTTCACTAATTACAGGTATTACCCTCACTAATTAACAGGTATTACCCTCACTAATTAACAGACTTCACTCACTAATTAACAGCTATCACCTTCACTAATTAACAACTATTACCCTCACTAATTAACAGCTATCACCCTCACCAATTAACAGCTATTACCATCACTAATTAACAGCTATTACCCTCACTAATTAACAGCTATTACCCTCACTAATTAACAGCTATTACCCTCAATAATTAACAGCTATCACACTCAATAATTAACAGCTATCACCTTCACTAATTAACAGCTATCACCCTCACTAATTAACAGGTATCACCCTCACTAATTAACATGTGTTACCTTCACTAATTAACATATATTACCCTCACTAATTAACAGCTATTACCCTCACTAATGAACAGCTACTACCCTCACCAATTAACAGCTAATACCCTCACTTAATAAAAGATATTACCCTCACCAATTAACAGATATTACCCTCACTAATTAACAGCTATTACCCTCACTAATTAACAGCAACTACCCTCACTTATTACCAGCTACTATCCTCACTATTTATCAGCTTTTTCCATCACTAATTAACAGATATTACCCTCACTAATTAACAGCTATTACCCTCACTAATTAACAGCTATTGCCCTCACTAATTAACAGCTATTACCCTTAATAATTAACAGCTATCACCAACAATAAATAACAGCTATGACCCTCACTAATTAACAGATATTACCTTCACTAATTACAGGTATTACCCTCACTAATTAACAGGTATTACCCTCACTAATTAACAGATTTCACTCAGTAATTAACAGCTATCACCTTCACTAATTAACATATATTACCCTCACTAATTATCAGCTTTTTCCATCACTAATTAACAGATATTACCCTCACTAATTAACAGCTATTACCCTCACTAATTAAAAGCTACTACCCTCACGTATTACCAGCTATTATCCTCACTAATTATCAGCTTTTTCCATCACTAATTAACAGATATTACCCTCACTAATTAACAGCTACTACCCTCACTAATTAACAGCTATTACCCTCACTAATTAACAGCTATTACCCTCACTAATTAACTGCTACAACCCTCACTAATTAACAGCTATTACCCTCACAAATTAACAGATATTACCCTCACTAATTAACAGCTATTACCCTCACTAATTAACAGCTATTACCCTCACAAATTAACAGGTATTACCCAAATTAATTAACAGATATTACCCTCGCTAATTATCAGGTGTTACCTTCACTAATTAACATGTGTTACCTTCACTAATTAACATATATTACCCTCACTAATTAACAGCTATTACCCTCACTAATGAACAGCTACTACCCTCACCAATTAACAGCTAATACCCTCACTTAATAAAAGATATTACCCTCACCAATTAACAGATATTACCCTCACTAATTAACAGCTATTACCCTCACTAATTAACAGCTACTACCCTCACTTATTACCAGCTACTATCCTCACTAATTATCAGCTTTTTCCATCACTAATTAACAGATATTACCCTCACTAATTAACAGCTATTACCCTCACTAATTAACAGCTATTGCCCTCACTAATTAACAGCTATTACCCTTAATAATTAACAGCTATCACCAACAATAAATAACAGCTATGACCCTCACTAATTAACAGATATTACCTTCACTAATTACAGGTATTACCCTCACTAATTAACAGGTATTACCCTCACTAATTAACAGATTTCACTCAGTAATTAACAGCTATCACCTTCACTAATTAACATATATTACCCTCACTAATTATCAGCTTTTTCCATCACTAATTAACAGATATTACCCTCACTAATTAACAGCTATTACCCTCACTAATTAAAAGCTACTACCCTCACGTATTACCAGCTATTATCCTCACTAATTATCAGCTTTTTCCATCACTAATTAACAGATATTACCCTCACTAATTAACAGCTACTACCCTCACTAATTAACAGCTATTACCCTCACTAATTAACAGCTATTACCCTCACTAATTAACTGCTACAACCCTCACTAATTAACAGCTATTACCCTCACAAATTAACAGATATTACCCTCACTAATTAACAGCTATTACCCTCACTAATTAACAGCTATTACCCTCACAAATTAACAGATATTACCCTCACTAATTAACAGCTACTACCCTCACTTATTAACAGCTACTACCCTCACTTATTACCAGCTATTATCCTCACTAATTATCAGCTTTTTCCATCACTAATTAACAGATATTACCCTCACTAATTAACAGCTACTACCCTCACTAATTAACAGCTATTACCCTCACTAATTAACAGCTATTACCCTCACTAATTAACAGCTACTACCCTCACTAATTAACAGCTATTACCCTCACAAATTAACAGATATTACCCTCACTAATTAACAGCTATTACCCTCACTAATTAACAGCTATTACCCTCACAAATTAACAGATATTACCCTCACTAATTAACAGCTACTACCCTCACTAATTAACAGCTACTACCCTCACTTATTACCAGCTATTATCCTCACTAATTATCAGCTTTTTCCATCACTAATTAACAGATATTACCTTCACTAATTAACAGCTATTACCCTCACTAATTAACAGCTATTACCCTCACTAATTAACAGCTATTACCCTCACTAATTAACAGATATTACCCTCACTAATTAACAGCTATTACCCTCACTAATTAACAGGTATCACCCACACTAATTAACAGCTATTACCCTCACTAATTAACAGATATTACCCTCACTAATTAACAGCTATTACCCTCACTAATTAACAGGTGTCACCCACACTAATTAACAGGTATTACCCTAACTTGGACAACAAAAAGGTATGCTGTTTGATATCTGTGCAACCACACAGTCTTCACACGGGCATTGGGACACATTATGAGAGTATACAAAATACCTGTACTTTGGACAATTTATTGATTCATTGGCTGCTCAGATCACAGAACAACGCATGTGAAGAATGGGGGCGGACTCGATCACTGGATTCAAAGCTCTCCTGACGAGAGGCTTAATTAACCTCTTCATGGTTCCAGGACCTGAAACGGATTACCGCCACCTGTGTTCGGAAGGCGACCGGCCATATGGTTGCTGTCATCACCTTGAGATACTGGACTTCTGAAATGTTTTTTTTCTGACTCTCTGAAAGTTCTCTGCATCCGGGTTGGTTCCAGACAGGATATACACCCAGAGTATCCAGCTCCATCTCATCTTTCTTTTCCCTGATTTGAATATGAGCTCGTAACCTGTTGGCTGTTACTTTGAATAATCACTCTCCTAACCACTACCTTGTTTCATTCTGAAACATCAACAACAAAGGTTTGACCTCTAACCCCTTATTCCGTGTCTGATCACAATGCAACATCATTTTACAATCTCCGTTATATTCAATCATCCTGTACATTCCAATACTTATCCTGATTCTTTATTTTATTCTTCTAAATAAATATTATTTGTTCTGTAAAGATATCTTTTAAGAACTGAATTACCTTCAAAAATGATAAGTTAACCGTAGTTTTAATTGTAGCTATTCTATAGGTTCTTGCTGACTTAAATATAGCGATGCCTCGCTAATAATTTCATAGTAATACGATGGATCTAAAAACTGATCCAAGATCAGCATTCCTACCCAAGGACAAGGTGTACTTCCACAAAGTGGAACTTTAAAATGTACAAAACAGAGTACTTGTAGAGTTTACACTCTCTTCTATCTAACTCTCACAGGCAGAAATGATTATGAAGGATGAAATGTGGTGCACGCACGCACACACACACACACACACACACACACACACACACACACACACACACACACACACACACACACACACACACACACACACACACACACACACACACACACACACACACAATGAGTCAGAGAAAGAGAGTTTGAGGGAGACAGACGTCTGCTCCTCTTGGTACAGTAGTGACGGCAGGGCGGATGGTGGTATGCGAGTGGGTGGAGAAGATTGATTCAAAACTGCTGTCACTGTGATGAGATGGTGACACGACACACACACACACACACACACACACACACACACACACACACACACACACACACACACACACACACACACACACACACACACACACACACACACACACACACACACACACACACACACACACACACACACACACACACACACACACACACACACAAAAAAAGCACACACACACACACACACACACACACACACACACACACACACACACACACACACACACACACACACACACACACACACACACACACACACACACACACACACACACACACACAGGCACACTCACCACACACACACACACACACACACACACACACACACAAAAGCACCACACACACACACACACACACACACACACACACACACACACACACACACACACACACACACACACACACACACACACACACACACACACACACACACACACACACACACACACACACACACACACACACACACACACACACACACACACACACACACACACACACACGCCACCCCACAACACGCAGCCTGCCAGATGATCAGATCACTGAGAGAGTCAGCACCCCCCTTCTCAACACACATGTGTCATTTCCTGCACATTGACTGGAGCGACAGAACAGGACCGTCTGCTGCATGAATACAGAGGAAAAACTGAAGGGACACATTTTTCATCTCAAAGAATTATAGACACTGGGGTAAAATAGAGGATGAGGGGCAGAGGGAGGGAGGGAGGGTGTTATTGAGGGAGGAGGGAGGAGGGAGGGTGTTAGGGAGGGAGGGTGGGAGGGAGGGAGGAGGGGGAGGGTGTTAGGGAGGGAGGGAGGGCGTTAGGGAGGGAGGAGGGAGGGTGTTAAGGAGGGAGGGTGGGAGGGAGGGTGTTAGGGAGGGAGGGAGGGTGGGAGGGAGGGAGGAGGGGGAGGGTGTTAGGGATGGACAGAGGAGGGAGGGTGTTAGGGAGGGACAGCGGGAGGGACAGAGGGACAGAGGGAGGGACAGAGGGTGTTAGGGAGGGACAGCGGGAGGGAGGGACAGAGGGAGAGAGGGACAGAGGGTGTTAGGGAGGGACAGAGGGAGGGACAGCGGGTGTTAGGGAGGGATAGAGGGAGGGAGGGATAGAGGGAGGGAGGGACAGAGGGAGGGAGGGATGGGGTTAGGGAGGGACAGAGGAAGGGAGGGACAGAGGGAGGGAGGGTGTTAGGGAGGGACAGAGGAAGGGAGGGAGGGAGGGTGTTAGGGAGGGAGAGAGGAAGAGAGGGACAGAGGAAGGGAGGGACAGAGGGTGTTAGGGAGGGACAGAGGGAGGGAGGGACAAAGGGAGGGAGGGACAGAGGAAGGGAGGGACAGAGGGTGTTAGGGAGCGTCAGAGGAATATTCCCGGTCCCCTCAGAGTGAATTCATTACATATCGGTCCCCTCAGAGTGAATTCATTACATATCCCCGGTCCCCTCAGAGTGAATTCATTACATATCCCCGGTCCCCTCAGAGTGAATTCATTACATATCCCCGGTCCCCTCAGAGTGAATTGGGAAAGTTGCTTGACAAGACTGACTATTTACTATACATGCTGTACAGGCACGGTGTCATGATTCAAGAGATGAGGCTCAGCTGTTGCTCGATCGCGGTCAAGTCAATCTCGTGGGGTTGCTTGTTTCCAACGATGGCTGTTTGCCGTGTAACGGCATGAAGGCTCACTGAACTGATGGTCCAGGTCCAGGTCAGTACTGGTGGATGTACTGTGATGGCTATGGGTCCCAGGTCCAGGTCAGTACTGGTGGATGTACTGTGATGACTATGGGTCCCAGGTCCAGGTCAGTACTGGTGGATGTACTGTGATGACTATGGGTCCCAGGTCCAGGTCAGTACTGGTGGATGTACTGTGATGACTATGGGTCCCAGGTCCAGTTCCAGGTCAGTACTGGTGGATGTACTGTGATGACTATGGGTCCCAGGTCCAGTTCCAGGTCAGTACTGGTGGATGTACTGTGATGACGATCATCTTATTTACTTTTGGGCTTCTCTTGTCTCTTGGCTTCTCTTTTATTTCCCTTTACTCTTGTCCTCTCCTCCCTGCAATTGACAGCTGATCATGATGCGTGGACGACTCGCTGCGCTATTGCAAATTGCATGTGTCTCACGGGATTGTCGTACAAGCTTTTCACTGTCGGGTAGACATAGCACGCAATCATTGGTGATAGGGCGTCGAGGTGGTGATAGCGAGGTGGTGATAACTCCACATACATGGGTCTGGTGGAGGGACTGTCCTTGGGTCCTATCATTACATCAACTCCACGTACACGGGTCTGGTGAAGGGACTGTCCTGGGGTCCTATCATTACGACTCGCTGCGCTACTGCAAATTGCACGTGTCTCATCGGGATAGTCGTACAAGCTTTTCACTGTCGGGTAGGCGTAGCACGCGATCATGGCTGATAGGGCGTCAAGATGGTGGTAGTGCATCAACCCCACATACATGGGTCTGGTGAAGGGACTGTCCTGGGGCCCTATCATTACATCAACTCCTGTTGTGGATGACGGATCTCACGGTGACACGGTCCAGGTTTTCCTTCTCGTGATCTGTCAGGGTCCTATTCTTCAGGAGGCGGCAGTAGTACCAAGCGGCCATTGCGATAGTTGATTAGGTGGGATCCTGGCGTAGATGTCGGGTTACTAGGGAGGAGAGGATAGGAGGTCTGCTTCGGTTATCCGAGGGGTTTGGTGTGAACGCCGTGAGCATGACTTCTAGTACTAGTACTGAACCATGAGACGGTTTGCTGAGGAAGCTGTTTGTAAATACTGGGATGTGACGGGAGAGGAGCGCTCAGTGACATGCGCTCTCGAGCTTAACCTTTATATAGTTCCTCATGTGGTCCCGGTGACCCTCGTATAGACATCTAGATGTTGCAGGCTCTAATTGGTGTAGCCTTATAATGGGAAGTTACAGAGAGAACACTTATCTATCTCTGAAGCACACATAGTCCATTCACACTCTCACAACCCCTTGTTTTGACTGTAATGTCTCTTTGATTGCATCACGACCATGTTGGTTTCAGACTCCGGGAAACGTTCATTCTGCTCCTCATATTCCACTGCCGACTCCACTGATAGTCTTGATATGATTCTTTTCTCATTTCTGCGGTACCCATTTGTCATTACGAAAGTAATAACGCGCATCTCTGTCATTCGCTAGATGCCCTTTCTTCAAGATTGAGTGTCTGGACACAGTCTGCCGTATCTGCAACGCTTCGCTGGTCGTAATAAAGAATGGTCCATAAAGAATGGTCCTGTACGGTTTAATATGAACCTAAACCTGTGAATGCTTTCTATGTTCCTATTCATATTATTTTCAGTTGAACGTGTGTGTGTGTCAATAAAGAGAGACTCTTTGGTTCCTTTGTTATTTATTCACATAGGTACCACATATTGATCCACAACACACACATCTATATATATGTGACAAGTGAGAAAACACAGAAGGGGATCGTCCAATCACACAGGAGCCTATTCTGCTATTTGGACCATTGTTTCCCTTGTTGTGTCCAGTGTATTATTCAGTTCAGAGAACTAATAACAAAGCCCAAAAAGATAACATGTGTTACATAACAACTCATTCCAAGGAGACGTAGGGTCTATCCTGGAGGGACTGTTGTCGACATTGTTTTCATTTCTTCTGAAGCGTCGTGTCAGGTCAACTGCTTTTGTGTATAGCTGATGCATCTCCTGACAACGGGGCTGTAACCACAACACACGACACACTCAGGGTTCCTTGATAATTATAATATAATAAGCCATAACAATTGACCAAGCTCTCAGGAGACCCGCAGGCTGTCAGCCTGTAGGGCGTGCGGTTCGGGTGCGTTCCCAGCTCTAGGCTCCCTTTGTTTCTCAGCTCAGGTGGAGGCGGAGACATCAGAGAGGCTCGGGTTCCTTTCATGAAGCTGGATTGTGAATTGTAAGGCTTGGTGCTTCTTCTCATGTAGTCTCGGGCTGAAGAGGGTATGGTCACAGCCTCGGGGATGTCTCTCTGAACATCAACCGGGATTCGTTCATGCTTCCCCTTTAGGACGGTCGAAGTCAGCACCACGGTCACCACGTACACGGTGTAGATTATTATGTTGACCAAAATGAGGTTGAAACACAAGGCTTTCCACTCGATGCTCGCAAAACCTCACCTGGCGCCATTTGAATTGATCTACAGACCGTTCCAGCAACAGGATTGGACTCTGATAGACCATCTCATGGTAATCCACAAAGTCACGGACAGTGACTACATCGAGGGTGATTCGCAGGCGTCCATAGTAAGCATGGTTACATCTCGGAAAATGCAGGAAGCCGATGTGTAGTGCTTATAAAGGACGGCGCGGGAGCTCAGAAGCCATGAGGGTGATCAGACTAAACCACCCCCCCTGTACCTGACATAGAGTTCTGTAAACATAATCTGTGCGCCATAGAATACACCATGATGAAGCTGTTGGCCGACATGGGTATGACAAACAAGTTGTTTCTAGTGACCGGCGCGAAGGGAGACTCGTCCAAGGACGAGCTCCTAGAGACCTAGAAACCTTCCTAGAGGGAACCTCGGTCGATAACCTCCAAGAGGGAACCTCGGTCGATAACCTAGAGGGAACCTCGGTCGATAACCTCTTAGAGGGAACCTCGGTTGATAACCTCCTAGAGGGAACCTCGGTCGATAACCTCCTAGAGGGAACCTCGGTCGATAACCTCCTAGAGGGAACCTCGGTCGATAACCTAGAGGGAACCTCAGTCGATAACCTCCTAGAGGGAACCTCGGTTGATAACCTGGTGTCGATCCACCAGAAGTACCTGGACAGCCAGGACGAAAGCGTATTCGTGAACGAAGATCTGAAACCTCCCTGAGCGTGAGCTGTCCGACGTAGATCCCAGTTACGCCGACAGCTGGATAGACAGGCCTGAGGGACTCGAGAGCGTCTTTGTGGCGACTTTTGTGAATCCCCAAGACTATACAAGTGTCTACATCGAGGAACACGTGTCTACGGTGTACGAGCACTGAGGCCAACACGCTGCTCGTGGAGTTGGCAAACGTTCTGACTCGAACCTGGTGGCCATGCTGACGGCGTGTGGACGCGAGGGCATTACTATGAGGCTAGACAATAAGAGCTACCACGAGGATTTAGACATGCACATGTTGACCTTCAGGAAGATGCTGTTTGCCTTTCCCGACAACCGCCCACCCAAGTTTCAGTTTAGGGAGCTGGCTTCAAGTGAGGATAGGTTCCGAGTGCTCTAACACATTGCAGCTGCCAATGACTCGAAAGTACCAGCTGCCAATGACTGAAAAGCAACATGATTCATTCAAGGTCATTCTGGATAAGCACGGTAATGTCAACTTTAAGAAAACAGTAGCTATGTACCTGTACCTAGGCGGGATCGGGGGGGATCAGGAGATCTCTCTTCCGCACCTTCCTGTCTAGCTTCTTCGAGTCGAATGCCCGGACCAGATTAGACGGGTTGGGGCTCATTGTAGACAAAGGCTGTGTCAGTACAAAGACGTTCTGTTACATTTTCGAAACGCTATGCGCCACATCTGACGAGAGTCCGCTACTGAGCTCCGAGTCAGACACCCCCCCGTCTATCGGTGAGAAGAGGAAGATCTTGTGTCTGCAGGGGCACGAGGTCCCCGAGCTCTACCTAAATGACGGCGCAGAATACAAGCTGGTCCTGAGCAAAGAACAGAAAAATGTCACGAATGGCCTCAAACGGTGGAGTAATGTGTACCTGAACGGGATGGTACCGAGGGGCAGTTACGGTCGTTTCTTGAGGATGTATTGAGCGGGCCGACAATTTTTCCTGCGCATGAAAATCAATATATTCCGAGATGAAGCGCATGAAAAAGCTGTTTTTCATGGCGCTGTGCGGGACCAATTATAACATGGTCATGATGGGACTGGGAATTAAGAGATTGATGACAGGAGTGGTAACCAACTACAAGTATATTTCCTCTCGGTGCCAAGGGCTGACAAGTCTACTCTGGTGTGTCGGTGGCACTTCTTCTCAGGACTGCGACTATTACAACATGGGTATGAGGCTGGCCGGTTTCACAAAGGTCCCAGCGAAGATCCGGTCTAAGTGGGAGATTCAATATAGGCCAATAGATTTTTACATTTTCCAGGTCACGGTTTGGCTTTTTCAGGAGAGGCTTTATTACTGCCACTTTTAGTGAGTTTGGCACACATCCGGAGGATAGGGAGCCATTTATTATGTTCAACATAGGCGGGCCAAGCACAGGAAGTAGCTATTTCAGTGGTTTAGGGTCCAGTAGGCAGCTGGAAGGTTTAGAGGCCATGACTATTTTCGTGAATGTGTCAAGAGATACGGGGTGAATTGCGGATTAATGGCCAAGACCATGAAATACGGCCGCGAACCTAACGGAACCTAACGAGGCCGAGAGCCAGATCCGAGTACGGGTTCTCTGTGCGTGACGGTGCAGTCCGCTTTGACTGTGACGACTCGCTGTAAACCTATGAAATGTAATGTGCAGTGACGTATGGGATATTGATGTCAATGATGTCTACATAGAAGGTAAGGATACGAATGCTCCAGTTCTATGAATAATGTGATCTGTATACAGTGTGTGTTGTGTACAATAAACTCTATCACCTCGACTGTCTCTGAGAGTGTTTTTTGTGCCATAATGTTTCCACAAATTGCTATTTTAAACTCGAAAATGAGTTATAAGATGAGTTATAAGGCTCATGATTTCATCCCATCTTGGAACCTCATGAGGGTCCTTGTGTGAACATGGAGTACAGGAGGGGGCTGAGCACGCACCCCTGAGGAGCCTCAGGTGTGTATCTTCAGTGCGCAACTAGTGAGGACCAGAAAAATGTTTATGTATTAACCTCTTGCTCCTACCTGGCACGCAGGCGTCCCATCTAGAGCTCTGGAAATGCAAATGCGCTACGCTAAATGCTAATAGTATTAGTTAAAACTCAAACGTTCATTAAAATACACATGCAGGGTATTGAATTAAAGCTACACTCGTTGTGAATCCAGGCAACAAGTCAGATTTTTTAAATGCTTTTCGGCGAAAGCATGAGAAGCTATTATCTGATAGCATGTAACACCCCAAAAGACCCGCAGGGGACGTAAACAAAATAATTAGCATAGTCGGCGCTACACAAACCGCACAAAATATAAATATAAAACATTCATTACCTTTGACCATCTTCTTTGTTGGCACTCCTAGATGTCCCATAATCACTATTGGGTCTTTTTTTTCGATTAAATCGGTCCATATATAGCCTAGATATCGATCTATGAAGACTGTGTAATAAACGGAAAAAAATAGCGTTTCATAATGTAACGTCATTTTTTAAAATTCAAAAAGTCGACGATAAACTTTCACAAAACCCCTCTAAATACTTTTGTAATGCAACTTTAGGTATTAGTACACGTTAATAAGCGATAAAATTCATCAGGAGGCGATGTCAATTCTATAGGTGTCTGTTTAGAAAAAATGTCTTGGAGAGAGCTCGACCAAAACATCCGGTCGGAGACCGGAGGGAATCGATTCCCTTGATTCGGTTAGACCAAGAATCAATTGTGAATCAAATGACAAGACTCTAGACAACGTGTGGAAGCTGTAGGCACTGAAACCTCGGTCTCATGTAATTCGATTCACTTTGAACAATTCCTTGAAGTTGCGGATGGATATTTATTTCCATTTTCAGTGATCAGATATTCCTGCACTTTCCGATGAAACGCACGTTCTGTTATAGTCACAGCCGTGATTTAACCCGTTTTATAAACGTCTGAGTGTTTTCTATCCACACATACTAATCATATGCATATACTATATTCCTGGCCTGAGTAGCAGGGCGCTGAAATGTTGCGCGATTTTTAACAGAATGTTTGAAAAAGTAGAGGGTCGACTTAACAGGTTAAACAACTTTTTCTAATTGCAATAACACAACATACTTTCAAGTGTATGTGCAATGCCTTTTGCTATATCCCTCAAGCTCATTGAATCAACCCGACAACAAGACAATAAGACAATAAAACAGAAACATATTTGGAATGTGCACTTTGCATTTTGTAAACGGGATCCATCTTTTATAGGGTGCCTGTCTTCCAATTGGCCTTTAATGATATCCATATAAATAAACACACAAAGTAAGAAAACACCTCCTTACTTTGACATGAGGACTCCCATCCTAATAAAGGAACGATCGAAACAGGTATTTTCACTTCAACGTGTCATTTTTGGTTGTAAAATACACAGATACACATTTGGTTTGGACCCTGGTGTTACTACGCAAACACAAAGACATCTTTCATAAACATCATGTTCGGAATGTCAAACACATGCATGTTAAACAAAGAGATTAAATGTTGGGTCGTTCAGGGATGGTAGTGTCACTGCACATGTCTTCTAGTTGCATAATCATAGCATTGTCATCATTGCCGTTTACCCAGAACTCTGCATATTCTTCGGGAAGCAGTTGATAATGAAATATCAGTACGTCTATACATGATCCTCTGGTTATAAGAGGGTAGCATAGTCATGGACCGTAGATCGCGGACCTTATGACCGAGTGCGGTGCACACCTCTTCTGTCAATTCCATGGCGGGAGGATCTTTCCTGACTGAAAGAAACACACAAAAGTGTTTTAGTTTATGAGCAGGTGATGATCCATTCCAGGCCTTCATTTCACTATAAATATCACCGAACTTTCCCTGAGGTCCGTGTGTTTTCAGGTCATCATATACTGTACGTCTCTCACATAAAACCTTGAGGAATCTCTCCGCCCGTTCCTCGGTCTTGAGGCAGTGTTCGATGACCTTATGGATTGATCTTACTGTGATAAGACCTGAGTAGATTCTCACCATCGGGGTCTTTTGTCAGGACCTCACCAGCGAATAGCCTCTCAGTTATGTCGTGCTTGTAACTCTTCAATAACTGGGAATTCATTATACCGACCGAGGTTGTGAATAGTGGAACTGTATTGCTGTGCATGGCAAACTTTGAACCTGTTTGGACACATGATCCACGGTTGCATGAATGTTCTCCAATAGACGTACAGTTGGTTGGATAAATGGTCCTCGGATGGATAAATGAGCCCTGGTTGGATAAATGAGCCCTGCTTGGATAAATGAGCCCTGCTTGGATAAATGAGCCCTGCTTGGATGAATGGTTCTCGGTTGGATAAATGAGCCCTGGTTGGATAAATCAGCCCTGGTTGGATGAATGAGCCCTGGTTGGATGAATGGTCCTGGGTTGGATAAATGGTCCTCGGTTGGAAAAATGAGCCCTGGTTGTATGAATGGTCCAGGGTTGGATGAATGGTCCTGGGTTGTATGAATGAGCCCTAGCACGAATGCAGACATCAATGAGGGTAAAGTGTCCGTGACCACATCGCACTATTTGGTGCTCTTGCTGTCAGTGCTGATTGTGTTAACAATCTGGGGGTGTTCATGTATAAACAAGCATAAACATAATGCCACAGCATACAACCCTTTTGCTCTTGATACAGTGATTTATAAGGCTTAATTAAGCTATGTCATGTATCACATGTATGTAAGGTATCCAATGTTTGCTATATGGAGGCAATGTCATGCTATGTGTCATTACTATCCTGTTGTGTTTGCATAAGTAATGAGCATACCTTTGTGTTTGTAATAAAAAGGTTTCAATGAAAGTCATCTCATTCTCTATGTCTATATTCATTGAGAGGGTATCTAATCAAGGCTCATGTATCCGACTACGGACCATTTGTCAAACCGCTGTTAATATTGACGCACCCCATCCGGTTAGCGGGATCATTTTCATCAACAACCGCTGAATTGCAGAGCGCCACATTCAAAGAATATTACTACAAATATTTATATTCATGAAATCACAAGTGCAATATAGCAAAACACAGCTTAGCTTTTTGTTAATCTACCTGTCGTGTCAGATTTGTGAAAATATGCTTTCCAGTGAAAGCAATTTGAACGTTTGTGTAAGTTTATGGATCACTAGACAAAACATTATGAACACCTAGCATCAAAGTAGCTTGCTCTTGAAAATCATTAAAGCAATAAAAATTTGTCACTTACCTTTGATGATATTCGGATGTTTTCACTCAGGAGATTCCCAGTTACACAATAAATGTTCCTTTTGTTCCATAAAGATTATTTTTATATCCAAAACACCTCTGTTTGTTTGGCGCGTTATGTTCAGAAATCCACAGGCTTGAGCGGTCACGACAACGCAGATGAAAATTCCAAATTGTATCCGTAATGTCCACAGAAACATGTCAAACGTTTTTTATAATCAATCCTCGGGTTGTTTTTAAAATGTATACTCGATAATATAGCAACTGCGACTGTCTTTTTTTCAGTAGGAGAGGGAGAGACAATGGCTGTCCAAGCAATGTTGCGCAAGCAAAACTCATGCAAACACCTGACGCGATATTATCTTTCTCGCTCATTTTTCAAAATAAAAGCCTGAAACTATGTCTAAAGACTGTTGACACCTTGAGGAAGCGATCGGAAAAGGAATCTGGTTGATATCTCTTTAAATGGAGAGAAGGCAGGCTATGGAACATGGAGCTTTCAAAATAGAAGCCACTTCCTGGTTTGGTTTTTGCCTGCAATATCAGTTTTGTTATACTCACAGACAATATTTTGACAGTTTTGGCCTATATTGACCTATATTCCTCCACACAGTATCTATCCTAGGTTGCTTTTCATGTAACGTCATAAAGCTGCTACGTGCACTTAACCTCTAGCGACGAGCAATCCCGTATCCGGGAGCGTAATCATAGCCTCAATTACATTACCATAACGCAACGTTTCCTATTCATGAAAATTGCAAATGAAATGAAATAAATATATTCAAACACAAGCTTAGCCTTTTGTTAACAACACTGTCATCTCAGATTTTCAAAATATGCATTACAGCCATAGCTACACAAGCATTTGTGTAAGAGTATTGATAGCTAGCATAGCATTAAGCCTAGCATTCAGCAGGCAACATGTTTTCAATGAGGAGACTCTCAGTTAGATAGCAAATGTTCAGTTTTTCCAAAAAGACTACTTGTGTAGGAGAAATCGCTCCATTTTGTTCATCACGTTTGGCTAAGAAAAAATGTGAAAATGCAGTCTCTACAACGCCAAACTTTTTACCAAATTAACTCCATAATATCGACAGAAACATGGCAAACGTTGTTTAGAATCAATCCTCAAGGTGTTTTTCACATATCTATTCGATGATAAATCATTCGTGGCAGCTGTGTTTCTCCTCGAAGCAAACGAAAAATACACGCAGCTGGAGATTATGCAATAATTGCAACGGAGGACCCCAAGCGGCCACCTGGTAGATGTAGTCTCTTAAGGTCCATCTTCCAATGATTTGCCTACAAATATGTCACAATGCTGCAGACACCTTGGGGAAACGACAGAAAGTGCAGGCTCATTCCTGGTGCATTCACAGCCATATAAGGAGACATTGGAACACAGCGCATTCAAAATCTGGCGCACTTCCTGTAATAAATTTCATCTTAGATTCGCCTGTAGCATTAGTTCTGTGGCACTCACAGACAATATCTTTGCAGTTTTGGAAATGTCAGAGTGTTTTCCTTCCAAAGCTGTCAATTATATGCATAGTTGAGCATCTTTTCGTGACAAAATATCTTGTTTAAAACGGGAACGTTTTTCATCCCAAAATTTTACTAGCGCCCCCTAATGCATAACTGGTTTTAAGACACGGGGACTATCTTTGTATATGGATATTGGATATATCTTAATATCTGCAACCGACATGCATAGAACATTTCACAGGGTGCAGATAAAACCACGAGGTCTAACTTCATCAATGGGATCTCTCCAGGGTCCGACGTGGGACTGTGAATAGTTGCCACTTGCCACGGCTCCTACTTGGGCTGCTCGCACTTAAGAGGCTCGTACTTGGGCTGCTCGCACTTAAGAGGCTCGTAAATTGGGAGCAGTTCTAAGACTTGTCTTCTCAACCGGATTCTTGATGTGTTATTCGATGCAATGTTTGTTGATTTCAACCACCGGGACGGATTTGCGATACCACAGATGCACAGAGTCAGTTTTAAGCAGAAACTTGGGTTTCCCAAAACCGTGCATCTGGTACCATCAGTGTCGCGACGTTCACAGTACAGACGTACACAACAGGTTTATGAAAAGACACTACAAAACAAACATGTCTTCTGAACCGGTTTACTTGATGTCTAATTCTATGAAAATGTTGATTTCAACCCCCACCGGTCGCATTTGTGATATGACAGACACACAGAGTCTGTGTTGTTAAATAAAAACGTGCTTTTCCTCAAACCGTGCACCTTGGTTCCAGTTTACCAGCAGTTCTGCGTCGAGACCACCAAAGGTACACGCGTCGTGGAGCTCAATGATGAAGACATGGTTGTCATTCGTCCGATCACGAGCAGGGAACACGGAGAGCCTCCCCGTTCGAATCGAGCGGTACAACCCCAATGTCAGTGAGTAGTAACTGGTGGAATAGACTGCTTGTATCTGCCTTCATTGGCAGAGGTGGAAAGATGTGTTGTTAGTGTAAGGAAGTTATAGGTAGTCTATCTGATATATGTCAATTCCATGTGACGGACTACTCTTCCTTGCTAATGGAAAAGGTAACTCAAGGACTGTCGATTGGCTCAGCATAAACATAGAGAGATTGTCAACTTGCAATATTCAAGGTTCACATGCATTCACTACGTAATATAAATAGAAATGACAAAAGTGTGTTAGATCGGCATTGTGTCAGTTTCCAATTCCAGGTCCGCGGTTGATACTTCCGTCATCATGAAGTGCTTTGAGAGACCAGCTGGCTGGTGTGTCAACGTAGATATCCCATCCATCCTTATCCCAGTCTGCTGTTCCCACATGCTTCAAGAGGGCCACCATTGTTCCTGTTCCCAAGAAAGCTAAGGTAACTGAGATAAACGACTACCGCCCCATAGAACTCACTTCTGTCATCATGAAGTGCTTTGAGAGACTAGTCAAGGACCATTTCACCTCCATCCTACCTGAACCCCTAGACCCACTCCAATTTGCTTTCCGCCCCAATAGGTCCACAGATGACGCAATCACAACCACACTGCACACTGCCCTAACCCATCTGGACAAGAGGATTACCTATGTGAGAAAGCTGACAGCTCAGCATTTAACACCATAGTACCCTCCAAACGCGTCATCAAGCTCGAGACCCTGGGTCTCGACCCCCGCCCTGTGCAACTGGGTACTGGACTTCCTGACAGGCTGCCCCCAGGTGGTGAGGGTAAGTAACAACAAACATCTCCACCCCGCTGATCCTCAACACTTGGGGCCCCACAAGGGTGTGTTCTGAGCCCTCTCCTGTACTCCCTGTTCACCCACGACTGCGTGGCCATGCACTCCTCCAACTCAATCATCAAGTTTGCGGACAACACTACAGTTGTAGACTTGATTACCAACAACGAGACGGCCTACAGGGAGGAGGTGAGGGCCCTTGGAGTGTGGTGTCAGGAAAATAACCTCACACTCAACGTCAACAAAACAAAAGAGATGATTGTGGACTTCAGGAAACAACAGAGAGAGCACCCCCCTATCTACATCAACGGGACAGTAGTGGAGAGGGTAGTAAGTTTTAAGTTCCTCTGCATACACATCACGGACAAACTGAATTGATCCACCCACACAGACAGCGTTGTGAAGAAGGTGCAGCAGCGCCTCTTCAACTTCAGGAGGTTGAAGAAATTTGGCTTGTCACCAAAAGCACTCACAAACCTCTAGAGATGCACAATCGAGAGCATCCTGTCGGGCTGTATCTCCGCCTGGTACGGCAACTGCTCCGCCCACAACCGTACGGCTCTCCAGAGGGTAGTGAGGTCTGCACAACGCATCACCGGGGGCAAACTACCTGCCCTCCAGGACACCTACACCACCCGATGTTACAGGAAGGCCATAAAGATCATCAAGGACAACAACCACACGAGCCACTGCCTGTTCACCCCGCTATCATCCAGAAGGCGAGATCAGTTCTATCTCAAGGCCATCAGACTGTTAACCAACCACTATTAACATTGAGTGGCTGCTGCCAACATACTGACTCAACTCCAGCCACTTTAATAATGGAATACCAAAGGATACCATCTACTGCATCTTGCCTATGCCGTTTTGTACCATCACTCATTCATATATCTTTATGTACATATTCTTTAACCCTTTACACTTGAGTATATAAGGTAGTAGTTTTGGAATTGTTAGGTTAGATTATTCGCTGGTTATTACTGCATTGTCGGAACTAGAAGCACAAGCATTTCGCTACACTTGCATTAACATCTGCTAACCGTGTGTATGTGACAAATGACATTTGATTTGATTTGATTATTTCATTTCTGTCTCATACAATAGAGACAACAGCATATCACACAAGACGTTGAACTGATAACCAACAACGGCTGCAACACCAATAATTATGTGGAACCCATATTTGTCCCGAAAGAGGACACTCTTGTCCGGGTCATCCTGATGTAGATCTTGGCCTCTCACAATGGCCTCTTCTTCAGACTCAAGGTAAGTGAATAGATTGGCGTAGTTGAACTCACCGTCCTCCAAATCTTTCTCAAGCTCCTGTTCCTCTTCTTCGCTCAGTGGACGACCAGTCAATTCGACAAATGCCTTTAGATCTTCTCCTTGTTGTTAATGACTGTAGCTCCGATCGCCAATGCGACCCCTTTGGCTTTGTCAGAGGTGGGACATTTTCTTGATCTTTTCCAGGGACTGTTTCAATTTTTAAAGTTTTAGTAATCTTTGTATCAACTTGATCGGTGTCTGTAGCCACTACCAGAACCTTTCAGGTTCCATACTTCACCGTTTTATGAGTTCTTGCATGGATCACATTGAGCGATCAAGCATGGATCACATTGAGCGATCAAGCATTGATCACATTGAGCGATCAAGCATGGATCACATTGAGCGATCAAGCATGGATCACATTGAGCGATCAAGCATGGATCACATTGAGCGATCAAGCATGGATCACATTGAGCGATCAAGCATGGATCACATTGAGCGATCAAGCATGGATCACGTTGAGCGATCAAGCATGGATCACATTGATCAAGCATGATCACATTGAGCGATCAAGCATTGATCACATTGAGCGATCAAGCATGGATCACATTGAGCGATCAAGCATGGATCACATTGAGCGATCAAGCATTGATCACATTGAGCGATCAAGCATGGATCACATTGAGCGATCAAGCATTGATCACATTGAGCGATCAAGCATTGATCACATTGAGCGATCAAGCATGGATCACATTGAGCGATCAAGCATTGATCACATTGAGCGATCAAGCATTGATCACATTGAGCGATCAAGCATTGATCACATTGAGCGATCAAGCATGGATCACATTGAGCGATCAAGCATTGATCACATTGAGCGATCAAGCATGGATCACATTGAGCGATCAAGCATGGATCACATTGAGCGATCAAGCATGGATCACATTGAGCGATCAAGCATGGATCACATTGAGCGATCAAGCATTGATCACATTGAGCGATCAAGCATGGATCACATTGAGCGATCAAGCATGGATCACATTGAGCGATCAAGCATTGATCACATTGAGCGATCAAGCATTGATCACATTGAGCGATCATTGAGCATTGATCACATTGAGCGATCAAGCATGGATCACATTGAGCGATCAAGCATTGATCACATTGAGCGATCAAGCATGGATCACATTGAGCGATCAAGCATTGATCACATTGAGCGATCAAGCATTGATCACATTGAGCGATCAAGCATGGATCACATTGAGCGATCAAGCATTGATCACATTGAGCGATCAAGCATTGATCACATTGAGCGATCAAGCATTGATCACATTGAGCGATCAAGCATTGATCACATTGAGCATGATCAAGCATTGATCACATTGAGCGATCAAGCATGGATCACATTGAGCGATCAAGCATTGATCACATTGAGCGATCATGCATTGATCACATTGAGCGATCAAGCATTGATCACATTGAGCGATCAAGCATGGATCACATTGAGCGATCAAGCATGGATCACATTGAGCGATCAAGCATGGATCACATTGAGCGATCAAGCATGGATCACATTGAGCGATCAAGCATGGATCACATTGAGCGATCAAGCATGGATCACGTTGAGCGATCAAGCATGGATCACATTGAGCGATCAAGCATTGATCACATTGAGCGATCAAGCATTGATCACATTGAGCGATCAAGCATGGATCACATTGAGCGATCAAGCATTGATCACATTGAGCGATCAAGCATGGATCACATTGAGCGATCAAGCATTGATCACATTGAGCGATCAAGCATTGATCACATTGAGCGATCAAGCATGGATCACATTGAGCGATCAAGCATGGATCACATTGAGCGATCAAGCATGGATCACATTGAGCGATCAAGCATGGATCACATTGAGCGATCAAGCATTGATCACATTGAGCGATCAAGCATTGATCACATTGAGCGATCAAGCATGGATCACATTGAGCGATCAAGCATTGATCACATTGAGCGATCAAGCATGGATCACATTGAGCGATCAAGCATTGATCACATTGAGCGATCAAGCATTGATCACATTGAGCGATCAAGCATGGATCACATGGATTGAGCGATCAAGCATGGATCACATTGAGCGATCAAGCATGGATCACATTGAGCGATCAAGCATGGATCACATTGAGCGATCAAGCATTGATCACATTGAGCGATCAAGCATTGATCACATTGAGCGATCAAGCATGGATCACATTGAGCGATCAAGCATTGATCACATTGAGCGATCAAGCATGGATCACATTGAGCGATCAAGCATTGATCACATTGAGCGATCAAGCATTGATCACATTGAGCGATCAAGCATGGATCACATTGAGCGATCAAGCATTGATCACATTGAGCGATCAAGCATGGATCACATTGAGCGATCAAGCATTGATCACATTGAGCGATCAAGCATGGATCACATTGAGCGATCAAGCATTGATCACATTGAGCGATCAAGCATTGATCACATTGAGCGATCAAGCATTGATCACATTGAGCGATCAAGCATTGATCACATTGAGCGATCAAGCATTGATCACATTGAGCGATCATGCATTGATCACATTGAGCGATCAAGCATTGATCACATTGAGCGATCAAGCATTGATCACATTGAGCGATCAAGCATTGATCACATTGAGCGATCAAGCATTGATCACATTGAGCGATCAAGCATTGATCACATTGAGCGATCATGCATGGATCACATGGTAAAACTCGTGTCACAGAGTACATTCTGGACATCTCCTCCAGGACATTTGAAGTACACTTCAATTTCCTCTGACCCGTAGTTCTTCACACTTAGTCCGTGCAAATTACTCATGATTCTGTCACCATCATTTTTATTCTTGAAGTTTTCAAAAGAGTCCAGTTTCTTTAAAGTTAGTCACGCCGCAGGTGTGGCAGTGTGGTGTTGTTCCCCTAGATGATGCACCAAATTGCACACAAGGACCAGGTGTGGCAGTGTGATGTTGTTCCCCTAGATGATGCACCAAATTGCACACAAGGACCAATTGAAATAGGCCAGGTCAAGAGGGGATGTTTGATAATAATAATTCAGTGTGTTTTATATTTATTTACAGCTGCATAGCTAATGTTTTTCTTTGGTGTACAAACACTTTTTCACATCAATATTGTACATACACGTGATTGTAAAAGTGTTGTATATTTTGGTTTGGCCGATCGCAGGTTATCTGTATTTCCGTACCCCCTTATTGTTCTCTTTTGCCTGACCTTCAGCATAGCAAGGTGCCTGAGAGCTAGGACTGCGCCAAGGGCTAATATATTGTGTGTTGTCTCTTTGTGTGCAAATAAAAATAATTAGACTAGCAGACCTCCAGTTGTGGCAGCGTCCTAATTGAAAGTACACAACGCAGAACGAACCACGCTACAAACTGGTGCCGCGATCTGCCGACTGGTCAGCTCAAGCCGACCACTGGAGCTGAGGTGAACAATCTGCGCATGCACACGTGTTGATGGTTTGCTGTAAGTGAATATATACTGTAAATAGTGAAGGTGAATGTATTCACTAGATAAGGGTATTTGTGTTTATTTGCATATTTTTTAAGGAATTTTTTCATTGCAATATTTTGGTATTTGCAGTACATGACATTGCATTTTAGTGCTCTATTGAGCCATGGCTTAACCAAGCTGCAGAGGTAAGTGAGGGTAGAACCAATCAGTGCTCAGAGTTGGCAGTCATGTTTGTACGTAACTGTCCTGATAAAGAGTTGGTCCATGTGTTCAAAATGCAAACCCCTTCGTGACTGGACAGCCAGTGAGGTACAGGATGGTTTGGATGAACTGTAAAGGGGGCGTAAAGCATGTAGAACACAACTTTTCACAGCAGCTGGCTGCTGTCTTTGACTCCACCCAGGAGGAAGTGGATCCTGTGAGCAGATCTAATGTGTCATCTTTTTCTCGATGTGGCCGTGAACCAGAACAGGCCCCATCTGTATCTGAGGTTGGGACATTAGAGAAAGTTTTGAGTATGTTAGAGAAGGCTCTTGTCAGCAATACTCAGTCTGTGAACAGAGGGCCCCGTAAACAGTTCCCCAAACGTCAGCGCGAGTGCGCTGTCTGTGGAAGCACTAATCACTGGGCTAAAGCTCACTGTCAGATGCACCGGCTGTGTTTCAAGTGCTTCTCTCCTGGCCACATGAGCTTTGAGTGTAGTGAGACAGTGACAGAGCCCTGGATGTTGACAGACTGGCAGGTCTCAGGAAAACTAGAATGCCTCCATTCTGAGGAGGGCAATGTGGGGCAGTCTAATTTTTCCTCCACCGATGATGATATCCAATCTGTTTATTCTTATTTTTGTGAGTCAGTACCCAAGAACAACACAGTAATTTTTCAGAACACAATGAGAATTACTCAGAATGACAGTTTTGTTTTACACCACCGTGCTGGTACAGGATAAAGTTGAGCTGAAGGGGATGTTAGATAGTGGGTCCATGGCTACTACTCTGCATGCAGATATTGTACCTCAGTTGGGAGAGGCAGGAGTGGTAGAGGGGAAATTTCTAGCTCCTTCAGACATCATCCTGGTGGGTTGTGGTGGGATGCAAACTAGCCCAGTGGGCATGTGTGACTTAAAAATACAGCTTTATGGCTTCAGTTATGTGGTCCCAGTGCTTATTGTAGATGGGCAGGTTGATTAACTCATTGTGGGCACTAATGTGTTGAAGTCTCCGATTAGAAAGTTCAAATCAAATGACAGCTACTGGCGGGTGGTGGGTACGCCAGGTCCTTCCGGCCAGTGTGATGACAGCCACTTTCTGCGTCTCCTATCAAATCTGGAGAGACGGAGAGGAGACCCATCCCAGATAAACTGGGCACCATTAAGTTGATGAGAGCAGTAACGCTCCAACACATGAGTGAGCATCTGGTGTGGGGCCGTCTACCCCCAAAGACAATTCTCTGTGGGCAGTACTGTTGTTGTCGAGCCCAGCACATCACTTTGTCTGAATCGACACATGTTATTAGGGAAAGTAGTTACACCTCTGTGGGGGGGATGGATGGCTCACTGTGAAGATTGTGAATCCAACAATTTCGCCAGTTACACCTAAGACGAAAGGCTAAAGCGACGGATGTGTACCCTTGCATTGCATTGGAGGATTTTGACGATGTCAAGCAGAAAGCAGCTTACCAGAACGTGGCAAAAGTACAATGTGACAGCTCACATTTCTGACAGCTAAGACTTCAGTTGGTGGCAGTGTAGTGAATGGCATCAGTACAATCTTGGACTTCAAGGCCTGTCTGTTGAGGAGTGTCCAGTTTCACAGTTCTGGAAAGACAAAATTGTCAGTTTAATTGAGAAGTATGACACAGTGTTCTCTAGACATAGCCTGGATTGTGGCGAGGCAAAAGAGTTCTGCCATCGCATATAGCTGACTGATGACCGCCCATTTCGATTACCTTATCGCAGGCTTTCTCCAGCTCCAGCTGGAGGAAAAGGAAATCGTCAGAAAATCCAGCACCATTGGTGCTGGCAAGGAAAAAGAATGAGGACTTGCATCTATGTACTGACTTTAGGTGGTTAAAAGCCCACACAGTAAAGGATGCTCATCCCCTGCCTCATCAGGCTGATGTACTGGCTGCGCTGGGAGGTAATACCTTCTTCAGCACAATGGACTTGACCTCAGGGTACTACAACCTGCCACTGCATGAAGAGGATAAGAAATACACTGCCTGTTCCTCTCCTTTAGGTCTGCACGAGTACAATGGTTTACCTCAAGGCCTTTGCAACAGCCCAGCTACTTTTATGAGAATGATGCTGACCATCTTTGGTGACCAAACCTTTCTAAGTCTCCTTTGCTATTTGAATGATCTGATGGTTTTTGCTAAGACAAAACAAAGAGAGTCTGCAGAGACCCAAGATGTTTTTTCAGCGATTGCAGGAGCACAATCTTAAACTGTCTCCATCTCGGTGCAGGTTTTTTGAGGAGGTCTGTTAAGTTTTTTGGCGCCGCATCATTTCTCATGACCCTGCTAAGGTTCAAACCATTTTTAATGTGACTGAGAGTGATGATGGAAGCTGATGGTGTCACTCCGTCTCCTAGCAACATCCGTTCTTTCCTTGGTATGGTAGTATACTATCAACACTACATTGAGAATTGTTCCATGGTTGCGAGGCCATTGTTTCAGCTAACTACAGGTCAGAAGAAGCGTAGGAGGGGCAAGGGCAGAAAGAGGCAAATGTCAACTCACTTTTGAAGCTCTGAAAGCAACACTAGTTGACCACGCATTGTTGGCTCATCCAGATTTTTCTCAGCCATTTTAACTTTCTGTTGATGCATCTACTAGTGGTTTGGGAGCTGTACTATCCCAAGTGCAAGTTGGGAAGGCCGTAGCCAGGCCAATAACTTTTGCAAGTAAATCTCTTAATCATGCACAATCCAAGTATCCTGCTCACCGGCTGTAATTTCTAGCCATGAAATGGGTCATTCATGATAAATTCAGCCATTGGCTGTGAGGGCATAAATTTACCATGTGGACCGACAACAATCCACTCAAATATATTCTTACAAAGTCGAGACTTGATGCATGCGAGCAGAGATGGGTGGGAGAGTTCGCACCCATCACCCATGATTTTGATATCCAGTACATACCAGGGCCCAATAATGTCGTTGCTGATGCTTTGAGCAAAGAGACATTTGTCCGCTCCAAAGTTCTGCACTGAATGACAAGAATTCCATATGATGTCCTGCTGGAAGAAGCCAGAGATCTTCGAGTGGATGATGTACAAGAGATGTTCCGCCTCTCCTGTGAACCGAGGTTGTAGAACGTCTATGGCTCCTGGGAGTGAGTTGAGTCGAGCTGGAGACGATGTCAGTGGGATGGTTTCCTGTGAAGAGGTGTCTGCTGTCCTCCATGCCCACCGCCAATGGGATGATGGTGCCTCAGTGAGGGCCGTTTAACATCTTGAGAAGTTGATGTCCATGGGTCAGAGCCTTTTACCTGTCCCTACACACAAGGAGCTGTATGATACCCAGTCACTGGATCCTATAATAATGTGGTCCTGTGTAGCTCAGTTGGTAGAGCATGGCGCTTGTAACGCCAGGGTAGTGGGTTCGATCCCCGGGACCACCCATACGTAGAATGTATGCACGCATGACTGTAAGTCGCTTTGGATAAAAGCGTCTGCTAAATGGCATATATTATTATTATTATATTACTATCATCAGCAGAGTCATGTTATTTGTAGATAGAGGCCGGCGCCCATCTAGGAGAGAGGGAGTCCTTGAAGCTAAAGAAACAGTTTGTACTCTAAGACAGTGGGGAAAACTTGTGGTTTAGGTGGTTAGGGATTCTGTATCGTGTCTCAAAACACCCAGACGCCCACCCAGACCCTCCCCTATAGGTCAAGGTTTTGCGGCCGGAGTCCGCACCTTTGGGGGGGGGGGGGTACTGTCACGTTCTGACCTTTATTTCCTGTGTTTTGTATTTAGTTAGTATGGTCAGGGCGTGAGTTGGGTGGGCAGTCTGTTTGTTTTTCTAGGTTTTGGGAATTTCTATGTTTCGGCCTAGTATGGTTCTCAATCAGAGGCAGGTGTCATTAGTTGTCTCTGATTGAGAATCATACTTAGGTAGCCTGGGTTTCACTGTGTTTGTGGGTGATTGTTTCTGTCTCTGTGATTGCACCAGATAGGACTGTTTTGAGTTTTCACATTTATTGTTTTTTTGTAGTCAGTTGTTCATGTGTCCCTTAACGTATTAAAAAGAACCATGGACACCATGGACACCATCTCAATCGGGTTGAGGTCATGACTCTGACTGGGCCACTCCAGAAGGCATATATTTTTCTGTTGAAGCCATTCTGTTGTTTATTTACTTCTGTGTTTTGGGTCGTTGTCCTGTTACAACACTCAACTTCTGTTGAGCTTCAATTGGTGGACAGATAGCCTTACTGTCTCTTGCAAAATGTCTTGATAAACTTGTAAATTAATTTTTCCGTCAATGATAGCAAGCTGTCCTGGCCTGAGGCAGCAAAGCAGTTGGGATGAGGTTTTTATGTTGGTGTACTGTGCCTTTTTTCCTCCACACATAGTGTTGTGTGTTCCTTCCAAACAACTCAACTTTAGTTTAATCTGTCCACAGAATATTTTTGCCAGTAGCGCTGTGGAACATCCAGGTGCACTTTTGCGAAGTGCAGACATGCACAATGTTTTTTTAGGACAACACTGATTTCTTCCGTGGTGTCCTCCCATGAACACCATTATTGTTGTGTTTTACGTATCGTAGACTCGTCAACAGAGATATTAGCATGTTCCAGAGATTTCTCTACGTTTTTAGCTGACACTAATTGAGCATTTTGCGCTGTGCGCATGCAGTCATCTTTGCAGGACGACCACTCATAGGGAGAGTAGCAACAGTGATGAATTTCTCCATTTATGGACAATTTGTTTTACCATGGACTGATGAACATCAACGCTTTTAGAGATACTTTTGTAACCCTTTTCTAAATCTGGGGTCTTCTGAGATCTCTTAGGTTCGAGGCATGGCTCACCTCAGGCAACGCTTCTTGTGAATAGCAAACTCACATTTTGTGAGTGCTTTTTACAGGGCAGGGCAGCTCTAACCAACATATCCAATCTCTTCTCATTGATTGGACTCAAGGTTAGCTGACTGCTGCCTCCAATTAGCTTTTGGAGAAGTCATTAGCCTATGGGTTCACGTACTTTTTCCAACCGACATTGCGGCTGTTTAAATGATGTATTCAATAAAGACAAGAAAAATACTATAATGTGTTTTTCTGTTGTTGTGACCTAGATGAAGAGCAGACCAATTTATGTAAAAATCCAGATAATACCAAAGGGTTCACATACTTTTTTCTTGCCACTGTATATACAAATCACATGTGGCTCATTTGGTAGGTGCGAGCAAAGCCAAATTTTAAATCCCGCAGGCATCACATCACAGAAAATGTATGCACTCACTGAACTACAGGGGTAAATCACTCTGGATAAAAGCCTCTAAGTGGCATATATTATGAATAATTTCCTATTGACAGCTATGTATATTGACGAGATGTCTGTATGATTTATTATAATATATTCTCTAGATCCCTGAACACATCCACAGGGTTAATAACTTGTTATGGCTGCAATCCCGTTAATAATCCCGGGATAATTGTCATCAACAACCGCTGAATTGCATATGGCCGCATTCAAACAATATTACTAAAAATATTTATATTCATGAAATCACAAGTGCAATATAGGAAAATACAGCTTAGCCTTTTGTTAATCCACCTGTCGTGTCAGATTTTGAAAATATGCTTTAAAGCGAAAGCAATCCAAGCGTTGGTGTAAGTTCATCGATCACTCGCCAAAACATTATGTACACTCAGCATCAAGTAGCTTGGTCACGAAAATCAGAAAAGCAATCAAATTAAATCGTTTACCTTTGATGATCTTCAGATGTTTTCACTCACGAGACTCCCGGTTACACAATAAATGTTCCTTTTGTTCCATAAAGATTATTTTTATATCCAAAATACCTCCGTTTGTTTGGTGCGTTATATTCAGAAATCCACAGGAAAGAGTGGTCATGACAATGCAGACAAATTCCAAATAGTTTCCGTAATGTCCACAGAAACATGTCAAACGTTTTTATAATCAATCCTCAGGTTGTTTTTAGAATATATATTCAATAATATATCAACCGCAACTGTAGTTTTCAGTAGGAGAGGGAAAGGCAATGGCTGCCCAAACTCTGTTGCGCGAGCAAAACTCATGCAAACACCTGACGAGATGTTATCTTTCTGGCTCATTTTTCAAGATAAAAGCCTGAAACTATGTCTGAAGACTGTTGACACTTTGAGGAAGCGATAGGAATAGGAATCTGGTTGATATACCTTTAAATGTAGCAAAGGAAGGCTATGGAACATGGAGTTTTCAAAATAGAAACCACTTCCTGGTTTGATTTTCCTCAGGGTTTCGCCTACAATATCAGTTCTGTTATACTCACAGACAATATTTTGACAGTTTTGGAAACTTTAGAGTGTTTTCTATCCAATACTAATAATAATATGCATATATTAGCAACTGAGTCTGAGGAGCAGGCCGTTTACTCTGGGCACCTTTTCATCCAAGCTACTCAATGCTGTCCCTGCAGCCAAAATAAGGTTTAAGCAGCCTGTTCAAGAAGTGAAGAACACGCCCACAGGGTTAAGCAGAATGTTCAAGAAGTGAAGAACACGCCCACAGGCAGAATGTTCAAGAAGTGAAGAACACGCCCACAGGGTTAAGCAGAATGTTCAACAGTGAAGAACACGCCCACAGGGTTAAGCAGAATGTTCAACAGTGAAGAACACGCCCACAGGGTTAAGCAGAATGTTCAAGAAGTGAAGACCACGCCCACAGGGTTAAGCAGAATGTTTAACAGTGAAGAACAGTTATGTCTACTGGGAGTCCAACTTGGAGTGATTGGGGAGGAGAGGAGAGGAGAGGAGAGGAGAGGAGAGGAGAGGAGAGGAGAGGAGAGGAGAGGAGAGGAGAGGAGAGGAGAGGAGAGGAGAGGAGAGGAGAGGAGAGGAGAGGAGAGGAGAGGAGGAGAGGAGAGGAGAGGAGAGGAGAGGAGAGGGTGGACCTCTTTGTTTGGAATAAAGAAGGACATGCTTAATGAATTTAGACTCAGATGCAATATAAGAATATAATATACTAGGATATACTATATCAGGATATACAGTATAAGGATATACTATACACCATATCAGGATATACTATATCATGATATACAGTATAAGGATATACTATATACCATATCAGGATATACTATATCTGGATATACTATATCATGATATACAAGGATATGCTATATCAGGATATACTATATAGGGATATACTATATCCGGATATACTAGGATATACTATATAAGGACATAATATATCAGGATATACAATATATGATTACACTATATCAGGATATACTAGGATATACTATATAAGGATATAATACATAAGGATATAATGGGATATACTATATAAGTATATACTATGTCAGGATATACTATATCAGGATATACTATATCAGGATATACTACATAAGGATATACTATATCAGGATGTACTATATCAGGATATAATATATATGGATATACTATATCAGGATATGCTAGGATATACTATATAAAGATATACTATATCAGGATGTACTATATCAGGATATAATATATATGGATATACTATATCAGGATATGCTAGGATATACTATATAAGGATATACTATATCATGATATACTAGGATATACTATATAAGGATATACTATATAAGGATATTCTTTATCAGAAAATATATCAGCATATACTAGGATATACTATATAAGGACATACTATATCAGGATATAGTAAATAAGGATAAACTATATCAGGATATGCTACATAAGGATATACTATATCAGAATATACTATATCAGGATGTGCTAGAACAGCAGGTAGGCTAGCGGTTAGAGCGTTAGGCCAGTAACCAAAAGGTTGCTAAAATCTGTCGTTCTGCTCTTGAACAATGCAGTTAACCTACTGTTCCTAGGCTGTCATTGTAAATAAGAATTTGTTCTTAATTAACTGACTTGCCTAGTTAAATAAAGGTTATACTATATCTGGATATACTAGGACATACTATATCAGTGTCACGCCTTGGTCATTGTATTTTGTGTTTTTCGTTATATATTTTGGTCAGGCCAGGGTGTGACATGGGTTTATGTGTTGGGTTCGTATTGGGGTTTTATTAGCATTGGGATTGTGTATGATTAGGGGTGTGTCTAGTTATTAGGCTTGGCTGCCTGAGGCGGTTCTCAATTGGAGTCAGGTGATTCTCGTTGTCTCGGATTGGGAACCTGTTATTTTGGGTCCTCTTTCACCTGCATGACAGAAGGAACCGACCAAGGAATAGCCTGAGTTCACTTTGTAATTTGTGGGTGTTTGTTCCTGTCTCTGTGTTGTAGTCACCAGATAGGCTGTAATTAGTTTCACATTCCGTTCTGTTGTTTTTGTATTCAGATTCAGTTATTTCATGTTCCGCGTTTCATTCATTAAAGGCATGAGTAACCAACACGCTGCATTTCGGTCCGACTCTCTTCTTTCAACAGACGAACGCCGGTACAATCAGGATATAGTGAATAAGGATATACTATATCAGGATATACTATATAAGGATACAATATATTAGGATATGCTATATAAGCATTTACTATATCAGGATATACTATATAAGGATATACTATATCACGATACATTATATAAGGAAACACTATATCAGGATATGCTTTATAAGGATATACTATATAAAGATATACTATATCAGGATATACATTATACATATTTACTATATCAGAATATACTATATAGATATATATATATATATATATATATATATATATATATATACTATATCAGTCTATACATATATACTATATAAGGAGATGCTATATCAGGATATACTATATAACGATGTACTATATCAAGGTATACTATATAAAGACATACTGTATCAGGATACCTATATAAGGATACGCTAATTGAAGGATATAATGTATCAGGATATTTTATTTATTAAGGATATACTATATAAGGATATAATATATAGGGATATACTACATAAGGATATACTATATAAAGATATAATGTTACATGATATTCTATATAAATATATTATGTATCAGGATGTACCTATATAAGTTTGTGATTTCTATAAGCAAGAACACCAAGTGACACGCTGTTTAGTTCTTCTGTTTCGATAACTCTTTTTAGTTCCTGTTTCCACTCGGGCTGTTCTTCAGTGGGCTCAGCCAAGTTAGCTGGTCATCCGGTGTTCGAGGCACTACGATATGCTATATAAGGATATACTATATAAAGATATATCAGGATTTACTATATACATTTATACTGTATCAGGATATAATCTGTATAGATATACTGTATCAGGATATGCTATATCAGGATATACTACATAAGGATATATCAGGATATACTATATAAGGATATATCAGGATATACTATATAAGGATATACACCTAACACTCATTCTATGCTTTATAAGTGTTTCTCCTGACATTTCACATGTAGGAAACATTGCTCCTTTATCCTTCGATTCCCAACAGACATAAAGCAATGAACGTGAATATGGTCAATATCTAGAATTAAAAATAAAAACGATATTTCTTTAATTAAGGACGGAATTCAACTGTAATATAACCACTGGCTTTTAGCTAACTCATTATTCCTAGCTATTTAAATATGCAGACATTTAATTTAAACGCAAAGAAGAATAAAATACACATCTCAAATGGCACCCTATTCCCTCTGCAGTGCTTTATAAGGATATACATATAAAGATATACTATACTGGACTATATCCCTCTAGATATAGTACACCATAGATATTTTGTAATTTGTGGGTGTTTGTTCTATATATATTAGTTTCACATTCCGGAGATTCAGTTATTTCATGACCAGGACTGGCACCCTATTCCCTCTGCAGTGCACGACATGTGACCAGGACTGGCACCCTATTCCCTCTGCAGTGCACGACATGTGACCAGGACTGGCACCCTATTCCCTCTGCAGTGCACGACATGTGACCAGGACTGGCACCCTATTCCCTCTGCAGTGCACGACATGTGACCAGGACTGGCACCCTATTCCCTCTGCAGTGCTCGACATGTGACCAGGACTGGCACCCTATTCCCTCTGCAGTGCACAGACATGTGACAGGACTGGCACCCTATTCCCTCTGCAGTGCCAGTGACCAGGACTGGCACCCTATTCCCTCTGCAGTGCATGACATTTAATTTAAACGACCAGGACTGGCACCCTATTCCCTCTGCAGTGACCAGGACTGGCACCCTATTCCCTCTGCAGTGCACGACATGTGACCAGGACTGGCACCCTATTCCCTCTGCAGTGCACGACATGTGACCAGGACTGGCACCCTATTCCCTCTGCAGTGCACGACATGTGACCAGGACTGGCACCCTATTCCCTCTGCACCACATGTGACCAGGACTGGCACCCTATTCCCTCTGCAGTGCCGACATGTGACCAGGACTGGCACCCTATTCCCTCTGCTCATGTGACCAGGACTGGCACCCTACATGTGACCAGGACTGGCACCCTATTCCCTCTGCAGTGCAGACATGTGACCAGGACTGGCACCCTATTCCCTCTGTGACCAGGACTGGCACCCTATTCCCTCTGCAGTGCACGACATGTGACCAGGACTGGCACCCTATTCCCTATATAGTGCACTACTTTTGACCAGGGATGGCACCCTATTCCCTCTGCAGTGCACTACTTTCGACCAGAACCCCCATAGGGAATAAGGGTGCCATTTGAGACATCCACTAAAAATCTCTGAGACGAAGTTCCTCTCTCGCGCTGGCAGGGCCATTTTTCACATTCTAATTATACGTAGGATTATTATTAGCCATGAGGAGATAAGTGATGAAAAGGACTTGTGTTGATGGAAATACCGTGCAAAAGGAATTATGAACATGCATGCTCCTCTGCTATGCTGACGGTACCATTTCAGTTTAGGATTCGGGCTAATTCATTATGAAAGCACAATGTCAGTATGAAGACCAGGCCTCCCACAATATCTACAAGCGGTGGCAGGTGTTTCACTAACATACATCTGTTCTTATGAAATATTACTCAAAAGGCTGACTAAAACAGTAAAACATTTGATGTTTTACATCTGTGTGCATGCTAGTATCATGCCCCGCCCTCCCCCCCTTGAGGACCAATGGACTTGAATGATGAGGTCCCTCACCCCTTGAGGACCAATGGACTTGAACGATGAGGTCCCTCACCTCATGAGGACCAATGGACTTGAACGATGAGGTCCTCATACCCCATGAGGACCAATGGACTTGAACGATGAGGTCCATCACCCTTTGAAGACCAATGGACTTGAACGATGAGGTCCCTCACCCCATGAGGACCAATGGACTTGAACGATGAGGTCCCTCACCCCATGAGGACCAATGGACTTGAACGATGAGGTCCATCACCCTTTGAAGACCAATGGACTTGAACGATGAGGTCCCTCACCCCATGAGGACCAATGGACTTGAACAATGAGGTCCCTCACCCCATGAGGACCAATGGACTTGAACGATGAGGTCCCTCACCCCATGAGGACCAATGGACTTGAACGATGAGGTCCCTCACCCCATGAGGACCAATGGACTTGAACGATGAGGTCCATCACCCTTTGAAGACCAATGGACTTGAACGATGAGGTCCCTCACCCCATGAGGACCAATGGACTTGAACGATGAGGTCCATCACCCCATGAGGACCAATGGACTTCAACAATGACGTCCTCCACATTCACAGCTACCAGGTCACTAATCAAACGAAGTTGATAAACCCTGGATAGCAGTAATAGCCACACAACAACAAGATTAATTTAGTTAATTTAGTCAGCCCAAGACTCTGTGTGAAGCTGTCATGGACATCAGTTAAATTCAGGCCAAATCAGTAACTCCCTTTTTTCTGAATATATCAGGTCCAATGATTTATATATACGCACTCTATGATTGATAGGGGGCGCTGTGTTGAAGCTGCCTGCCTCAAACTTGGCACTCCCCACTATTGCAGGTAGCCTAGTGGTTAGAACAATGAGCCAGTATCCAGAAGGTTGCTGCATTGAATCCCCACGGTAAAAAATATGTTGTTCTGCTCCTGAGCAAGGCAGTTAACTCACTGTTCCCCGGTTGTTGCAGATATGGAGGTTGATTAAAAAACAGCCGCCCACATCACTTCTCTGATTCAGAGGGGTTGGGTTAAATGCGGAAGACACATTTCAGTTGAATACATTCAGTTGGGCAACTGACTAGGTATTACCCGTTTGTATGTATATATATATATATATATATATATATATATATATATATATATATATATTTACAAGTGTATTAATTAATCTCTTCAATTGTTTTTGGCAGAGTTATTATATTACAGACACCGTAATGCATACGTTTCAATTATATTATATGAGCTAAAAATACAAATAAAAAATGATAATAAAAATAATTTTTAAAATCCTTTAAGTAATATATATATATTTAGATAGTGATGTCAATTTCCCCAATACAAAAAAAATGTAATTTTATCCTTGAAACATTTTATTTAAATATTGTCAAAACAATATTGTCAAAATATTGTTGAAACCCATGAATTCCTGTGGAGGACTGAGTACCAATATGAGTACCAATATAACCGGTGGCTTCAAAGCCTCTCATTGGCTCAATACATAGTATCAGCAATCCCGAGATTATATACATCATTGATCTAGTCCCTTATGGTCAACTAGCATGAAATACAACACAACTTTATTTAACTCTTTGCAAACTGGAAAACATTTATCCGGAGGCTGCATTCATTGTAGCTGGGGATTTTAACAAAGCCAATCTGAAAACAAGACTCCCTAAATTTTATCAGCATATCGATTGCGCAACCAGGGGTGGTAAAACCTTGGATCATTGTTACTCTAACTTCCGCGACGCATATAAGGCCCTGCCCCGCCCCCCTTTCGGAAAAGCTGACCACGACTCCATTTTGCTGATCCCTGCCTACAGGCAGAAATTAAAACAAGAGGCTCCCACGCTGAGGTCTGTCCAACGCTGGTCAGACCAAGCTGACTCTACACTCCAAGACTGCTTCCATCACGTGGACTGGGACATGTTTCGTATTGCGTCAGATGGGAATATTGACGAATACGCTGATTCGGTGTGCGAGTTCATTAGATGGTGCCAGAAACCGTGGATTGATGGCAGCATTCGCGTGAAACTGCTTTTAATCAGGGCAAGGTGTCTGGCAACATGACTGAATACAAACAGTGCAGCTATTCCCTCCGTAAGGCTATTAAACAAGCTAAGCGTCAGTACAGAGACAAAGTGGAATCTCAATTCAATGGCTCAGACACAAGAGGCATGTGGCAGGGTCTACAGTCAATCACGGACTACAAGATGAAATCCAGCCCAGTCACGGACCAGGATGTTTTGCTCCCAGGCAGACTAAATAACTTTTTTGCCCGCTTTGAGGACAATACAGTGCCACTGACACGGCCTGCAACGGAAACATGCGGTCTCTCCTTCACTGCAGCCGAGGTGAGTAAGACATTTAAACGTGTTAACCCTCGCAAGGCTGCAGGCCCAGACGGCATCCCCAGCCGCGCCCTCAGAGCATGCGCAGACCAGCTGGCCGGTGTGTTTACGGACATATTCAATCAATCCCTATACCAGTCTGCTGTTCCCACATGCTTCAAGAGGGCCACCATTGTTCCTGTTCCCAAGAAAGCTAAGGTAACTGAGCTAAACGACTACCGCCCGTAGCACTCACTTCCGTCATCATGAAGTGCTTTGAGAGACTAGTCAAGGACCATATCACCTCCACCCTACCTGACACCCTAGACCCACTCCAATTTGCTTACCGCCCAAATAGGTCCACAGACGATGCAATCTCAACCACACTGCACACTGCCCTAACCCACCTGGACAAGAGGAATACCTATGTGAGAATGCTGTTCATCGACTACAGCTCGGCATTCAACACCATAGTACCCTCCAAGCTCGTCATCAAGCTCGAGACCCTGGGTCTCGACCCCGCCCTGTGCAACTGGGTACTGGACTTCCTGACGGGCCGCCCCCAGGTGGTGAGGGTAGGCAACAACATCTCCTCCCCGCTGATCCTCAACACGGGGCCCCACAAGGGTGCGTTCTGAGCCCTCTCCTGTACTCCCTGTTCACCCACGACTGCGTGGCCACGCACGCCTCCAACTCAATCATCAAGTTTGCGGACGACACAACAGTGGTAGGCTTGATTACCAACAACGACGAGACGGCCTACAGGGAGGAGGTGAGGGCCCTCGGAGTGTGGTGTCAGGAAAATAACCTCACACTCAACGTCAACAAAACTAAGGAGATGATTGTGGACTTCAGGAAACAGCAGAGGGAACACCCCCTATCCACATCGATGGAACAGTAGTGGAGAGGGTAGCTAGTTTTAAGTTCCTCGGCATACACATCACAGACAAACTGAATTGGTCCACTCACACTGACAGCGTCGTGAAGAAGGCGCAGCAGCGCCTATTCAACCTCAGGAGGCTGAAGAAATTCGGCTTGTCACCAAAAGCACTCACAAACTTCTACAGATGCACAATCGAGAGCATCCTGGTGGGCTGTATCACCGCCTGGTACGGCAACTGCTCCGCCCTCAACCGTAAGGCTCTCCAGAGGGTAGTGAGGACTGCACAATGCATCACCGGGGCAAACTACCTGCCCTCCAGGACACCTACACCACCCGTTGTTACAGGAAGGCCATAAAGATCATCAAGGACATCAACCACCCGAACCACTGCCTGTTCACCCCGCTATCATCCAGAAGGCGAGGTCAGTACAGGTGCATCAAAGCTGGGACCGAGAGACTGAAAAACAACTTCTATCTCAAGGCCATCAGACTGTTAAACAGCCACCACTAACACTGAGTGGCTGCTGCCAACACACTGTCATTGACACTGACCCAACTCCAGCCATTTTAATAATGGGAATTGATGGGAAATGATGTAAATATATCACTAGCCACTTTAAACAATGCTACCTTATATAATGTTACTTACCCTACATTATTCATCTCATATGCATATGTATATACTGTACTCTACATCATCGACTGCATCCTTATGTAACACATGTATCACTAGCCACTTTAACTATGCCACTTTGTTTACTTTGTCTACACACTCATCTCATATGTATATACTGTACTCGATACCATCTACTGTATGCTGCTCTGTACCATCACTCATTCATATATCCTTATGTACATGTTCCTTATCCCCTTACACTGTGTATAAGACAGTAGTTTTGGAATTGTTAGTTAGATTACTTGTTGGTTATCACTGCATTGTCGGAACTAGAAGCACAAGCATTTCGCTACACTCGCATTAACATCTGCTAACCATGTGTATGTGACAAATAAAATTTGATTTGATTTTGATTGACAACATGTTCCTTAAATAGTGCACTACTTTTCACCAGAGCCCTATGGCTAGGCAACCTCTTTGGGCCCTAGTCAAAAGTAGTGCACTACCAGAGCCCTATGGCAACCTCTATGGGCCCTGGTCAAAAGTAGTGCACTACCAGAGCCCTATGGCAACCTCTATGGGCCCTGGTCAAAAGTAGTGCACTACCAGAGCCCTATGGCAACCTCTATGGGTCCTGGTCAAAAGTAGTGCACTACCAGAGCCTTATGGCAACCTCTATGGGTCCTGGTCAAAAGTAGTGCACTACCAGAGCCCTATGGCAACCTCTATGGGCCCTGGTCAAAAGTAGTGCACTACCAGAGCCCCATGGCAACCTCTATGGGCCCTGGTCAAAAGTAGTGCACTACCAGAGCCCTATGGCAACCTCTATGGGCCCTGGTCAAAAGTAGTGCACTACCAGAGCCCTATGGCAACCTCTATGGGCCCTGGTCAAAAGTAGTGCACTACCAGAGCCCTATGGCAACCTCTATGGGCCCTGGTCAAAAGTAGTCCACTATATAGGGAATAGGGTGCCATCCCTGGTCAAAAGTAGTGCACTATATAGGGAATAGGGTGCCATTTGTGACTTAGCCCATGACAACAACGTGTGGGAGGGGGAGCCTTTGCCTCTCATTGGCTCAATACATAGTATCAGCAATCCCGAGATTATATACATCATTGATCTAGTCCCTTATGGTCAACTAGCATGAAATACAACACAACAACATGTTCCTTAAATAGTGCACTACTTTTCACCAGAGCCCTATAGCTAGGCAACGTCTTTGGGCCCTGGTCAAAAGTAGTTCACTACCAGAGCCCTATGGCAACCTCTATGGGTCCTGGTCAACAGTAGTTCACTACCAGAGCCCTATGGCAACCTCTATGGGCCCTGGTCAAAAGTAGTTCACTACCAGAGCCCTATGGCAACCTCTATGGGTCCTGGTCAAAAGTAGTTCACTACCAGAGCCCTATGGCAACCTCTATGGGCCCTGGTAATATAATAATAATAATATATGCCATTTAGCAGACGCTTTTATCCAAAGCGACTTACAGTCATGTGTGCATACATTCTACGTATGGGTGGTCCCGGGAATCGAACCCACTACCCTGGCATTACAAGCGCCATGCTCTACCAACTGAGCTACAGAAGGACAAAAGTAGTGCACTACCAGAGCCCTATGGCAACCTCTATGGGCCCTGGTCAAAAGTAGTGCACTACCAGAGCCCTATGGCAACCTCTATGGGCCCTGGTCAAAAGTAGTGCACTATATAGGGAATAGGGTGCCATCCCTGGTCAAAAGTAGTGCACTATATAGGGAATAGGGTGCCATTTGTGACTTAGCCCATGACAACAACGTGTGGGAGGGGGAGCCTTTGTTAGTGGTGGATCGTGGATGTCAGCATGCTGCCAGATGATGTGAACTACGTCACATCTAACGCTAATTTATAACAAGGACATCGTAAGGCTGATGGCTTTGTCAGGAAGGAGTAATTCCTCTGTAGTTTTATCAGCCTTGCTGGAGCGTTTTTATTATAAAAACACACACGTATGTGCAGGCTCACACACATTGACACACACACACACATGGACACACGGACACACGGACACACGGACACACACACATGGACACACACACGGACACACACACACACACACACACACACACACACACACACACACACACACACACACACACACACACACACACACACACACACACACACACACACACACACACACACACACACACACACACACACACATCAGATACATCAAACACATGGTTTCTATGGGTTCCATGGTTTCCATGGTTTGCATGTGTTTGATGCCATTCCATCGACTCCGTCCCAGACATTACTATGAGCCGTTACTACGTCAGCCAATCAGCAGCCTCCACTGATTTAGTCCCTAGGGTTGGCCTGAAACACAACCCTGCCCTGCAGGAGACAGAGGCACTGTGTGTGTGTGTGTGTGTGTGTGTGTGTGTGTGTGTGTGTGTGTGTGTGTGTGTGTGTGTGTGTGTGTGTGTGTGTGTGTGTGTGTGTGTGTGTGTGTGTGTGTGTGTGTGTACGGGGTCAGGGAGTGTGTGTGTGTTTCTGTGTTTCTGTGTTTCTGTGTTTCTGTGTGTGTGTGTGTGTGTGTGTGTGTGTGTGTGTGTGTGTGTGTGTGTGTGTGTGTGTGTGTGTGTGTGTGTGTGTGCGGGGTCAGGGAGTGTGTGTGTGTGTGTGTGTGTGTGTGTGTGTGTGTGTGTGTGTGTGTGTGTGTGTGTGTGTGTGTGTGTGTGTGTGTGTGTGTGTGTGTGTGTGTGTGTGTGTGTGTGTGCGCGTGTGTGTGCGTGTGTGTGTGTGTGTGTGTGTGTGTGTGTGTGTGTGTGTGGGGGTCAGGGAGTGTGTGTGTGTGTGTGTGTGTGTGTGTGTGTGTGTGTGTGTGTGTGTGTGTGTGTGTGTGTGTGTGTGTGTGTGTGTGTGTGTGTGTGTGTGTGTGTGTGTGTGTGTGTGTGCCAAAACGCCCAAAGACAAAATGGCATTGAGCAGCAGGTCAGAATCTGTCCAGGAGGATTTCCTCGCCAACTCCTTGACCCCCCCCCCCCCACACACACACACACACACACACACACACACACACACACACACACACCCTGACCCCATACACACACACATACACACAGACACACACACCCTGACCACACACACACATACACACTCCCTGACCACAAACACTCCCTGACCACACACATACAGACTCACTGACCACACATACACACATACACACACACCCTGACCACACACTCCCTGACCACACACACACACACATACTCCCTGACCACACGACACACACATACTCCCTGACCACACACACACACACACACACACACACACACACACACACACACACACACACACACACACACACACACACACACACACACACACACACACTCCCCTGACCACACACACACACACACACACACACACACACACACACACACACACACACACACACACACACACACACACCACACTGACCACACACACACACACACACACACACACACACACACACACACACACACACACACACACACACACACACACACACACACACACACACACACACACACTTCCTGACCACAAACACTCCCTGACCACACACACACACACTCCCTGACCACACACACACACACTCCCTGACCACACACACACACACTCCCTGACCACACACACACACGCTCCCTGACCATACACTCCCTGACCATACACACACATACACACTCCCTGACCACACACTCCCTGACCACACACACACACACACACACACACACACACACACACACACACACACACACACACACACACACACACACACACACACACACACACACACACACTCCCTGACCATACACGCACACACACACACGCTCCCTGACCACACACACACACACACTCCCTGACCACACACTCCCTGACCATACACACACATACACACTCCCTGACCACACACACACACACACATTCTCTGACCATACACAAAGCTACCGTCTATCGCTACAGAACACAGCAGAATGGCAACAATCTTATCTGACAGACTCACAGAAACAAAGCCAAAGTATCCTGGATGTTAAATGCGATGCATTTCCATAGACATCTGTGTTTTACACCAAACAATTTGGGTCTGCTTATGTTTGAAACGTAATGATTATGACTGAAATGTACTGTAAAGGCATTTACTGATAAATTGGATTCATTTCAAATGACGTTAGCCAACACATTAAAACGTTTAGCTTCTGTTTCAGACATATTTGATGACCCCACCCCCCTGCAACCCCCCTGCAACCCCCCTCCATTACTGTCTATGTCTGAGTTAACCAACATGTCAGAATGTACCATCATGTCAGAACGTACCACCCCCCTCCAACCCCCCTCCATTACTGTCTATAACTGAAGTGTTCAACAGTGCAACTCACTAACTCGGTCTGCGTGCCAAATGGCCCCCTATTCCCTAAATAGAGATTCTAATCCCTACATGGAGCTACTTTTGACCAGGGCTCAAAAGCATAACAAGAGTGCCATTTGTGGCGCAGTATGGATTTGTCCTGAGGTGACGCGGTAGGAGTTACGACCAGCAGATTTAATATGTATTTGACAGAGGGTATAATTTATATTTTCAGCAATGTATTCTATGCTCTGCTATCGAGGGAAATATGTCATTTTCTTACGAGCGTCTGAGCTCGCATGTCATTGGACTATAAAGTGGGTAATAGATACATTCGAAAACGGAGAAATAGTTGAGGAGGTTTTCGAGAAGAAAAAAAAAGTCCTTTAATTAATTGATTAATTGAACCGTTAAAACAGACAGGCTTCTCCTGGAAATATTATGTAAATTCCCTCCGTTCCCGCCCGTGAAAAAAATAAATAAAAAAAAAAAAAAAATCACACAAAAAGACACGTTTTAACACGACTGAACGAATCACATGTGAAACATTTCACATGTGAAACATATTTATTTGTATATCGTAGGTGTTTGTTACATTTTCACTAGGTTTCCGGACACATTTGACATTCCGCATACATTTAAACTGAAAAATGTGACATGGGAAAAAAAAAGAGTTTTCTGACACGTTTAATTTTTCAAAAACATTTCACATAACGATATTATACATGTAAAATGTGTGGGAGGGGTTTAGAGCTCAGGTCTCCCACAAGAAGAAAAAAAGAAGAAGAAAGAAAAGAGAAGCCAACGTCTTGACCATTCTGACCTAGAGGGCCAACACAACATTTGTCGTCGCAGGCGGGGCTACCTCATCACGTGACCATGAGCAATCATGGCCGCCTCATGTCTGCTACACTCAGTGGCGGTTCTAGCTTGTATGGCTCTCTGCCCCCCCCTTCAGCGCCCCCCTCCAACAACAAAAAAAAAGCACCATTCTGAACTAACTTGTCACGTTCTGACCTTATTTCCTTTGTTTTTGTCTTTGTTTTAGTACGGTCAGGGCGTGAGTTGGGGTGGGCAGTCTTTGTTTGTTTTTCTATGTTGGGTTTTGAGTTCGGCCTAGTATGGTTCTCAATCAGAGGCAGCTGTCAATTGTTGTCCCTGATTGAGAATCATACTTAGGTAGCCTGGGTTTCACTTTTGGTTTGTGGGTGTTTGTTTTCCGTGTGAGTGTTTGGTCCACACGGTACTGTTTCGGTTTTGGACTGTGGGTATTTGTTTTCCGTGTGAGTGTTTGGTCCACACGGTACTGTTTCGGTTTTGGACTGTGGGTATTTGTTTTCCGTGTGAGTGTTTGGTCCACACGGTACTGTTTCGGTTTTGGACTGTGGGTATTTGTTTTCCGTGTGAGTGTTTGGTCCACACGGTACTGTTTCGGTTTTGGACTGTGGGTATTTGTTTTCCGTGTGAGTGTTTGGTCCACACGGTACTGTTTCGGTTTTGGACTGTGGGTATTTGTTTTCCATGTGAGTGTTTGGTCCACACGGTACTGTGTTGGTTTGTGGGTATTTGGTCTCCGTGTGAGTGTTTGGTCCACACGGTACTGTGTTGGTTTGTGGGTATTTGGTGTCCGTGTGAGTGTTTGGTCCACACGCTACTGTGTTGGTTTGTGGGTATTTGTTTTCCGTGTGAGTGTTTGATCCACACGGTACTGTGTTGGTTTGTGGGTATTTGGTCTCCGTGTGAGTGTTTGATCCACACGGTACTGTGTTGGTTTGTGGGTATTTGGTCTCCGTGTAAGTGTTTGGTTTCGGTTTTCGTTCGTTCACTATATTGTTTTGTATTTCAGTGTTCAGTTCGTTTAATTAAATATTACATCATGAACACTTACCACGCTGCGCTTTGGTCCTCCTCTCTCCCAAAGAAGATTGTTACAGATGAAGGGTCACTATAGCAACACTTACCACGCTGCGCTTTGGTCCTCCTCTCTCCCAAAGAAGATCGTTACAGATGAAGGGTCACTATAGCAACACTTACCACGCTGCGCTTTGGTCCTCCTCTCTCCCAAAGAAGATCGATGAAGGATACAGATGAAGGGTCACTATAGCAACACTTACCACGCTGCGCTTTGGTCCTCCTCTAGCTATCTCCCAAAGAAGATCGTTACAGATGAAGGGTCACTATAGCAACACTTACCACGCTGCGCTTTGGTCCTCCTCTCTCCCAAAGAAGATCCTGAAGGGTCACTATAGCAACACTTACCACGCTGCGCTTTGGTCCTCCTCTCTCCCAAAGAAGATCTCCCAAAGAAGATCTCCCAAAGAAGATTACAGATGAAGGGTCACTATAGCAACACTTACCACGCTGCGCTTTCCTCCTCTCCCCCAAAGGTCCTCCTCTCTCCCAAAGAAGATCGTTACAGATGAAGGGTCACTATAGCAACACTTACCACGCTGCGCTTTGGTCCTCCTCTCTCCCAAAGAAGATCGTTACAGATGAAGGGTCACTATAGCAACACTTACCACGCTGCGCTTTGGTCCTCCTCTCTCCCAAAGAAGATCGTTACAGATGAAGGGTCACTATAGCAACACTTACCACGCTGCGCTTTGGTCCTCCTCTCTCCCAAAGAAGATCGTTACAGATGAAGGGTCAAGGGTCACTATAAGAAGATCAAGATGAAGGGTCACTATAGCAACACGCTGCGCTTTGGTCCTCCTCTCTCCCAAAGAAGATCGTTACAGATGAAGGGTCACTATAGCAACACTTACCACGCTGCGCTTTGGTCCTCCTCTCTCCCAAAGAAGATCGTTACAGATGAAGGGTCACTATAGCAACACTTACCACGCTGCGCTTTGGTCCTCCTCTCTCCCAAAGAAGATCGTTACAGATGAAGGGTCACTATAGCAACACTTACCACGCTGCGCTTTGGTCCTCCTCTCTATCTCCCAAAGAAGATCGTTACAGATGAAGGGTCACTATAGCAACACTTACCACGCTGCGCTACCACGCTGAAGGGTCACTTTGGTCCTCGCTTTGGTCCTCTATCTCCCAAAGAAGATCGTTACAGATGAAGGGTCACTATAGCAACACTTACCACGCTGCGCTTTGGTCCTCCTCTCTATCTCCAGACGACATCCATTACATAACTGTCATTTTTATTCAGACATTTGGAACAACACAAATAAATAATCATAACACATTAAACTATATCAATAGAGATTTACAAAAATAACACTCATAAATATTTAAAAAAGTAACAAAGACAAATAGAAACAAATAAAAGTATATATATATATACAAATAAAAAAGTTAATTAAATTAAAAACACACAAATGAAACTAAATTGCACAAATCCTATATCACACAAATAGAATAACACACTTATAACGAAGAGAACCTTATTATTACACTATTCAAACAAGAAACGCACAAACTCAATCGCATAACTAATTGCATTAGTACTGTAAAAAGTTAGAGGTGCTCCCCCTTTGATAGATCCCCTGCTCCCCCTACCTCGGGCTTCCAGTGGAGAAACCTGAGGTCAAACCCTCCCCCCCCATCTCGTACCTCTGAGTACTGTACTTTACTACTGCAACATGTTAACTCCACCGTTACACATGTTTATTTTTTATTTATTTTTTTATTATTTTTTACTTTACCTTTATTTTACTAGACAAGTCAGTTAAGAACAAATTCTTATTTTCAATGACGGCCTAGGAACAGTGGGTCAACTGCCTGTTTAGGGGCAGAACGACAGATTTGTACCTTGTCAGCTCGGGGATTTGAACTTAACTCTTTCGGTTACTAGTCCAACGCACTAACCACTAGGCTACCCTGAGAAAAACACTATTTAACCACCACCTGTGAACTTACACCTCTTACATGTGAAACTGCAAATACGATTTTCACATGTTTTTGTTGTATGTGTGGATGAGTCTAACTTTAAACTGACTTATCCTGGTCACAATGTTTCGACCCCTGCCAGTGAAGTTTAGCTCAGGGTGGCTGACTCGTCATGAATTCACGAGTTGGCGGCAGAGTGTGTTTGTTCCTGTGTGTGTTTCTGTGTGTGTGTGTGTGTGTGTGTGTGTGTGTGTGTGTGTGTGTGTGTGTGTGTGTGTGTGTGTGTGTGTGTGTGTGTGTGTGTGTGTGTGTGTGTGTGTGTGTGTGTGTGTGTGTGTGTGTTCCTGTGTGTATATACTGTATGCTTTGGCACGCATTTGTGTGTGTGTGTGTGTGTGTGTTGGTGTCAGTCAGAGTGCCAGCCAGGCAGAATGTGGGCCAACCCAGGTTGCCCTGTTCAACACTGGCCAGTATGCACAAAGCAGACTAAATATACTGCAAGGTGAAACACATCATGACCGTTCCTAACATATCATGACCGTTCCTAACATATCATGACCGTTCCTAACATATCATGACCGTTCCTAACATATCATGACCGTTCCTAACATATCATGACCGTTCCTAACATAATGACGGCCTAGGAACAGTCAACTGCCTGTTTAGGGGCAGAACGACAGATTTGTACCTTGTGACCGTTCCTAACATATCATGACCGTCCTAACATATCATAACCGTTCCTAACATATCATGACCGTTCCTAACACATCATGACCGTTCCTAACACATCATGACCGTTCCTAACACATCATGACCGTTCCTAACACATCATGACCGTTCCTAACACATCATGACCGTTCCTAACACATCATGACCGTTCTAACACATCATGACCGTTCCTAACATATCATGACCGTTCCTAACATATCATGACCGTTCCTAACATATCATGACCGTTCCTAACATATCATGACCGTTCCTAACATATCATGACCGTTCCTAACACATCATGACCGTTCCTAACACATCATGACCGTTCCTAACACATCATGACCGTTCCTAACACATCATGACCGTTCCTAACACATCATGACCGTTCCTAACACATCATGACCGTTCCTAACACATCATGACCGTTCCTAACATATCATGACCGTTCATGACCGTTTCCTAACATATCATGACCGTTCCTAACATATCATGACCGTTCCTAACACACATCATGACCGTTCCTAACATATCATGACCGTTCCTAACATATCATGACCGTTCCTAACATATCATGACCGTTCCTAACACATCATGACCGTTCCTAACACATCATGACCGTTCCTAACATATCATGACCGTTCCTAACACATCATGACCGTTCCTAACACATCATGACCGTTAACACATCATGACTAACATATCATGACCGTTCCTAACACATCATGACCGTTAACACTAACACATCATGACCGTTCCTAACACATCATGACCGTTCCTAACATATCATGACCGTTCCTAACACATCATGACCGTTCCTAACACATCATGACCGTTCCTAACCGTATCATGACCGTTCCTAACATATCATGACCGTTCCTAACATATCATGACCGTTCCTAACATATCATGACCGTTCCTAACATATCATGACCGTTCCTAACATATCATGACCGTTCCTAACATATCATGACCGTTCCTAACACATCATGACCGTTCCTAACACATCATGACCGTTCCTAACACATCATGACCGTTCCTAACACATCATGACCGTTCCTAACACATCATGACCGTTCCTAACACATCATGACCGTTCCTAACATATCATGACCGTTCCTAACATATCATGACCGTTCCTAACATATCATGACCGTTCCTAACATATCATGACCGTTCCTAACATATCATGACCGTTCCTAACATATCATGACCGTTCCTAACATATCATGACCGTTCCTAACATATCATGACCGTTCCTAACATATCATGACCGTTCCTAACATATCATGACCGTTCCTAACATATCATGACCAGTCCTAACATATCATGACCAGTCCTAACATATCATGACCAGTCCTAACATATCATGACCGTTCCTAACATATCATGACCGGTCCTAACATATCATGACCGTTCCTAACATATCATGACCGTTCCTAACATATCATGACCAGTCCTAACATATCATGACCAGTCCTAACATATCATGACCGTTCCTAACATATCATGACCAGTCCTAACATATCATGACCGTTCCTAACATATCATGACCGTTCCTAACATATCATGACCGTTCCTAACATATCATGACCAGTCCTAACATATCATGACCGTTCCTAACATATCATGACCGTTCCTAACATATCATGACCGTTCCTAACATATCATGACCAGTCCTAACATATCATGACCGTTCCTAACATATCATGACCAGTCCTAACATATCATGACCGTTCCTAACATATCATGACCAGTCCTAACATATCATGACCGTTCCTAACATATCATGACCAGTTAACATATCATGACCGTAACATATCATGACCAGTTCCTAACATATCATGACCGTTCCTAACATATCATGACCAGTCCTAACATATCATGACCGTTCCTAACATATCATGACCGTTCCTAACATATCATGACCGTTCCTAACATATCATGACCAGTCCTAACATATCATGACCGTTCCTAACATATCATGACCGTTCCTAACATATCATGACCGTTCCTAACATATCATGACCGTTCCTAACATATCATGACCGTTCCTAACATATCATGACCGTTCCTAACATATCATGACCAGTCCTAACATATCATGACCAGTTCCTAACATATCATGACCGTTTCTAACATTGGTCTTAGTATTTTGTGTTTTCTTAAATTATTTGTTCAGGCCAGGGTGTGATAGGGGTTTATTGTGTTGTTGTATTGTTTTTTTGTAGGCATTGGGATTGTGGTTGATTAGGGGTGTGTCTAGTATAGGCTTGGCTGCCTGAGGCGGTTCTCAATCAGAGTCAGGTGATTCTTGTTGTCTCTGATGGGGAACCGTATTTAGGTAGCCTGGGTTTCACTGTGTATTTCGTGGGTGATTGTTCTTGTCTCTGTGTAGTGTTCACCAGATAGGCTGTAATTAGGTTTTTCGCGTTTCGTTTGTTGTTTTGTATTATTTATAGCTATTTCATGTATCGCTATTCTTCATTAAAGAACATGAGTAACCACCACGCTGCATTTTGGTCCGCTTCTCCTTCAACAGACGAACGCCGTTACATAAAGTCTCTAGGACATTTGGTTTCCGAGTTATAAAATGTTACATTTTTGGACCTTTTTCTGCAGTCTCGGATAGCGACTGGCTGTATTTTGCAAATGGACAAAACATCACCAAATGGACATGGCCGTTTCTTGTAAACGGAAAATACCCGAAGACAAAACTCGTTGAGCACAAGTTTGGCCAAATGTACTTTTAGTCCAGAAACAAGATGGCGACAACGAAAATCACCTGACTCTGATTGAGAACCGCCTCAAGCAGCCAAGCCTATACTAGACACACCCCTAATCAACCACAATCCTAATCAACCACAATTAGCTCTTTGAGTTAATGCATATTTTCTGGGATTAAAGGTCAAAATCGGTAATACAGCACTTCACGTCAAAGTACAAGAACCTATGGTGTAAGGAAAAATAGAACCAGCCATTTATCTATCATAATTTACGAGAAATCGTACAAACTCTATTTGATGATGATTAAACAAATGTGGTGTGTTTGTCCCCAAAAAGTTACAGATCAGTTGCGGCGTGTTAAGACGAAAACATTTTCGTCAACATCCGCTGAATTGTAGAGTGCCAAATTCAAAATAAATTACTAAAAATATTTAATTTTCATGAAATCACAAGTGCAATATAGCAAAACATAGCGTAGCTTGATGTTCATCCACCTGGTGTGTCAGATTTCAAAAAAGCTTTTCGGCGAAAGCATACAAAGCATTTATGTAAGTACATCTCTCTCAGCAGACAAAACATTACAAACAGCTAGCAGCCAAGTAGATTGGTCACGCAATAAAATGAATCACTTACCTTTGATCTTCGGATGCTTGCACTCACAAGACTCCCAGTTACATGATAAATGTTCCTTTTATTCCATAAAGATTATTTTTATATCCAAAATACATTCATTTGGTTAGCGCGTTATGTTCAGAAATTCAATGTCAAACGTTTTTTATAATCAATCCTCACGTTGATTTTACAATATATAATCGATAATATTTCAACCGGGACTGTAGCTTCTTCAATAGGAGAGAGAGAGTGAAAATGTCTGCTCCAAGCTAATTGTGCATGCAAAACGCTATACAATGATGCCATGTGGTCTTTCTGAGCTCATTTTTCAAAATAAAAGTCTAAAACTATGTCTAAAGACTGTTCACACCATGGGAAGTCATAGGAAAAGGAATCAGGTTGATATCCCTTTAAATGGAGCGAAGGCAGGCAATGGAACAGAGAGCTTTCAGGAAAAACAGCACTTCTGGGTTGGATTTTCCTCAGGTTTTCGCCTGCAAAATCAGTGCTGTTATACTCACAGAAAATATTGTGACAGTTTTGGAAACTTTAGCGTGTTTTCTATCCTAATCTGTCAATTATATGCATATTCTAGCATCTGGTCCTGAGAAATAATCTGTTTACTTTGGGAATGTTATTTTTCCAAACATAAAAATAGGGCCCCCTAGCTTCAAGAGGTTAAAAAGGTTTCCATTTTTGTGGTGCTAGTCGGCTGCACCAAAACGCTGGTGTTTCTTCTTCTTAGTTCCCCATCTTTTCCAGAACTTTTATTTTCATGACTGATGTATACTTGTTCTCTCATGCGCTCTCTGCTGCAGACATACAGTATATATACATATCATGACCGTTCCTACATAAGGTGAGCAATATGTTTGGAGCATCAAATCTCAATAAAATCTCAGTATATATACAATATACGGCAGCAAGAAAAACTATGTGAACCTTTGGAATTACATTTTTGAATTTCTGCATAAATTGGTCATTTGATCTTATCTTCGTCTAAGTCACATCCGTAGATAAACACATTGTGCTCAGACTACCATGCCTCTAACCTAAGAGATCTCAGAAGACCCAACATTAAGAAAAGGGTTACAAAAATATCTCTAAAAGCTGTGATGTTCATCAGTTCACAGTAAGACAAAAAAATTCAGCACTGTTGCTACTCTCCCTATGAGTGGCCATCCTGCAAAGATGACTGCAAGAGCACAGAGCATAATGCTCAATGAGGTTAAGAAGAATCCTAGAGTGTCAGCTAGACCTAAAGAAATCTCTGGAGCATGCTATTATCTCAGTTGACGAGTCTACAACACGTAACATAAAGAAGAATGGTGTTCATGGGAGGACACCACGGAAGAAGCAACTGCTGTCCAAAAAAATACATTACTGTACATCTGAGGTTTGCAAGAAAGCTCCTGGATGTTCCACAGAGCTACTGGCCAAATATTCTGTGTACAGATGACACTAAAAATGAGTTGTTTGGAAGGAACACACAACACTATGTGTGGATAAAAAAAGGCACAGTGCCTCATGGTTTGGGTCTGCTTTACTGCCTCAGGGCCTGGACAGCTTGCTATCATCGATGGAAAAATGACTTCACAAGTTTATCAAGACATTTTGCAGGATAAAGTAAGGCTATCTGTCCACCAATTGAAGCTCAACAGAAGTTGAGTGTTGTAACAGGACAACAACCCAAAACACAGAAGTAAATCAACAGCAGAATGGCTTCAACAGAAAAATATATGCCTTCTGGAGTGGCCCAGTCAGAGTCCTGACCTTCTGGAGTGGCCCAGTCAGAGTCATGACCTTCTGGAGTGGCCCAGTCAGAGTCCTGACCTTCTGGAGTGGCCCAGTCAGAGTCCTGACCTTCTGGAGTGGCCCAGTCAGAGTCCTGACCTTCTGGAGTGGCCCAGTCAGAGTCATGACCTTCTGGAGTGGCCCAGTCAGAGTCCTGACCTTCTGGAGTGGCCCAGTCAGAGTCATGACCTTCTGGAGTGGCCCAGTCAGAGTCCTGACCTTCTGGAGTGGCCCAGTCAGAGTCCTGACCTTCTGGAGTGGCCCAGTCAGAGTCCTGACCTTCTGGAGTGGCCCAGTCAGAGTCCTGACCTTCTGGAGTGGCCCAGTCAGAGTCATGACCTTCTGGAGTGGCCCAGTCAGAGTCCTGACCTTCTGGAGTGGCCCAGTCAGAGTCCTGACCTTCTGAGTGGCCCAGTCAGAGTCCTGACCTTCTGGAGTGGCCCAGTCAGAGTCCTGACCTTCTGGAGTGGCCCAGTCAGAGTCCTGACCTTCTGGAGTGGCCCAGTCAGAGTCCTGACCTTCTGGAGTGGCCCAGTCAGAGTCCTGACCTTCTGGAGTGGCCCAGTCAGAGTCCTGACCTTCTGGAGTGGCCCAGTCAGAGTCCTGACCTTCTGGAGAGGCCCAGTCAGAGTCCTGACCTTCTGGAGAGGCCCAGTCAGAGTCCTGACCTTCTGGAGTGGCCCAGTCAGAGTCCTGACCTCAACCTGATTGAGATGCTGTGGCATGAACTCACACCAGACATCCCAAGAATATTAATGACCTGAAACAGTTTTGTATAGAGGAATGGTCCAAAATTTCTCAGGTCTGATCCGCAACTACAGAAAATGTTTGGTTGAGATTATTGCTGCAAGAGTTCACATACTTTTGCCACCCTGCACTGTGAACATTTACACAGTGGGTTCAACATGAAAACATATCATTGATCGTGTGTTATAAGTTTAAGGAGACTGTGTTGGTCCATTGTTGTGACTTAGATGAAGATCAGATCAAATATTATGACAAATTTATGCAGAAATTGAGGTAATTCCAAAGGGTTCACATACTTTTTCTTGCCACTGTATATATAGAATCACAATAGATGTAAAATCACAATACATATATATATATATATATATAATCACAATATATATATATTATATTACAATTATTGGACTCACCTGGACTCAGTCATCTGTGTCATTACCTTATAATATATGATAATATATGCCATTTAGCAGACGCTTTTATCCAAAGCGACTTACAGTCATGTGTGCATACATTCTACGTATGGGTGGTCCCGGGGATCGAACCCACTACCCTGGCGTTACAAGCACCATGCTCTACCAACTGAGCTACAGAAGGACCACCTTGCCTGATCCTAAGTTCCCTGATTCAGGATTAATTGTCGTATTTCGTTACCCGTGTGCTGATGCTGTTCCTGTCTTTTTCCAAATGTTGACTCTCCGGACCTGCTTCTCTTCTCAAGTGTTTGTCCTTACAGAAGCCATCCAACGAAGCATCAGGGAGTGCTGGCTTTCCGATTGGTGGTGAACGCCGATGTAAGCAGGGGTGCCTAAGCCAGCTCGTCGGGCTTCCACACCCTAGCTGCCTAAGCCAGCTCGTCGGGCTTCCACACCTAGCTGCCTAAGCCAGCTCGTCGGGCTTCCACACCCTAGCTGCCTAAGCCAGCTCGTCGGGCTTCCACACCCTAGCTGCCTAAGCTAGCTCGTCGGGCTTCCACACCCTAGGTGGCTCGAAAGGTTCTCTTGTCCCGGGTTCGCTCGGCAGGTGCCCATCCCACGTCAAGTCCTCAGCCGGATCGCCAGGGTTTTACGCTTCAGCCGGCCCACTAGGCTCCCATGTTCCAGCGGGATCATCAGGCTGTCAATCCTCAGCCGGTTCGCCAAGCTCCCACGCCTCTGCAGGTTACATCAGGCTTTTACACCCCTACCGGCTGTGCCAGTGCCCAGGCCTCAACCGACCCGTTAGGCTCGCCCAGTTGGGATGTCGGGTGGCGCCTCAAGAGGGGGGGTACTGTCACGCCTGCTCCCGCTCTCCCTCCCTGGTGCTTGAAGGCACCAGGCTCCCCAGCATTACACACTCCTGCCACCATCATTACGCACGCCTGTCTTCCACCGTCACACGCATCAGCGATTATAGGACTCAATCATCTGTGTCATTACCTCCCTTATATCTGTCTGTTCCCAAACTCCGTTTCCCGCTTCAGGATAAATTGTCGTATGTCGTTTGTGTTACCCTGTGTGCTGACGCAGTTCCTGTCTTGTTCCATGTCTGTTCCTTATTAAACGTTGACTCCCCGTACCTGCTTCTCTACTCCAGCATCGGTCCTTAGTCTCTGACTATGGGAGGTAGTCTGAGACGAAGGAGGAGGATTCTTCTCTGAGTAGACTTAATGGAGGTTGTGGAGTTAGGTGTTTGCATGCCAAATGCTATTCCATTTCCTATATATGTTTTTAATATATTTTATTATTTAACCTTAATTTAAACTAGGTAAGTCAAATGCTTGTTTACAACCAAAAGGCAAAAGGTCTCTCACGACAACGGGGGCTGGGATTCTAAATAAAAAAGGAGGCAGTCTTCCTGAATAAGATGGTTAATGACTAAAATGTCACCTGATTTACAACTACTTGTAGTAGGTGGGGCTTGTGTTTGTGTGTAATGGGAATAGATGGGTAATATATTTACATGTTTAATCCTAGCCCCGCCCCTAGCCCCGCCCCCGCAGGAAGCCTTTTGCATTACATTTACATTTACATTTAAGTCATTTAGCAGACGCTCTTATCCAGAGCGACTTACAAATTGGTGCATTCACCTTATGACATCTAGTGGAACAGTCACTTTACAATAGTGCATCTAAATCTTAAAGGGGGGGGTGAGAGGGATTACTTATCCTATCCTATATCCTATTGCATCTTGATAGGCCTTCATTGTAAATAAGAATTTGTTCTTCATTGGCTTGCCGAGTTAAATAAAGGTTAAATAAACAGAAGTGCATATGATAGAATAGAATATAGAATATAATAGAATTCCCTACATCTATAAAACACCCATGTTTATTTAAGTTAATCCTAGCCCCGCCCCTAGCCCCGCCCCCGCAGGAAACCTTTTGCATCTTGATAGACCTTCATTGTAAAAATCTATAAAACACTCATGTTTATTTAATTTAACCTTTATATAACTAGGCAAGTATGTTAAGAACAAATTCTTATTTACAATGAAGGCCTATCAAGATGCAAAAGGCTTCCTGCGGGGGCGGGGCTAGGGGCGGGGCTAGGATTAAACAATTACGACCTACCAAAAGGCCAAAGCTTCCTGCAGGGACGGGGGCCTGTGATTAAAAATGAAATATAAATACATTATAAATATAGGACAAAACACACATCACAACAAGACAAACACAACACTACATAAAGAAAGACCTAAAGACAACCACATAGCAAGGCAACAACACATGACAACACAACATGGTAGCAACACAACATGACAACAACATGGTAGAAACACAACATGACAACAACATGGTAGAAACACAACATGACAACACAACATGGTAGCAACACAACATGACAACAACATGGTAGAAACACAACATGACAACAACATGGTAGCAACACAGCATGGTAGAAACTTCACATGACAACAACGTGGTAGCAACACAGCATGGTAGAAACTTCACATGACAACAACGTGGTAGCAACACAGCATGGTAGAAACTTCACATGACAACAACATGGTAGCAACACAACATGGTAGCAACGCAACATGGTACCAACACAACATGACAACAACATGGTAGCAACACAACATGGTACCAACACAACATGAAAACAAGATGGTAGCAACACAACATAGTGCACACTGCTGTTGACTTGGACCCTAAGGGTAATGGCACCCTACTCCCTATGGACCCTGGTCTAAAGAAGTGCACTATATAGGGCATAGGGTGCAATTTAAGATGCATCCCGTCTTTCTAAAGCCTTTTATTGGCCGACTGTCGTCTGATCTTTTGTATGTGTTCTCTGCTTAAAAGTCTACAAGCTTCAAGCTTTCATACACCTGACTGTCCGTCCGTCTGTCTGTCGTCTCTGTGTGTGGGGTCTATACTCAGACCACAGTCTCAGCAGAGAGAGGCAGAGAGAGAGATGCAGAGAGAGAGAGCAGAGAGAGGGAGAGGCAGAGAGGGAGAGGGAGAGAGAGGGAGAGGGAGGGAGAGAGAGGGAGAGAGAGAGAGAGGGAGAGAGAGGGAGAGAGAGGGAGAGGGAGAGAGAGAGAGGGAGAGAGAGGGAGAGGCAGAGAGAGGGAGAGGCAGAGAGAGGGAGAGGCAGAGAGAGAGACAGAGAGAGGGACAGGCAGAAGAGAAAGAGAGGGAGAGACAGAGAAAGGGAGAGGCAGAGAGAGTGAGAGGCAGAGAGAGGGAAAGGCAGAGAGAGGGGGAGAGAGAGGGAGAGGCAGAGAGAGAGAGAGAGAGAGAGAGAGAGAGAGAGAGAGAGAGAGAGAGAGAGAGAGAGAGAGGCACAGGCAGAGAGAGAGACAGGCAGAGAGAGAGAGAGGAGAGGCAGAGAGAGAGAGAGGCAGAGGCAGAGGCAGAGAGAGAGAGAGAGAGAGAGAGAGAGAGAGAGCAGAGAGAGGCAGAGGCAGAGGCAGAGGCAGAGGCAGAGGCAGAGGCAGAGGCAGAGGCAGAGGCAGAGGCAGAGAGAGAGAGAGGCAGAGAGAGAGAGAGAGAGAGAGAGAGAGAGAGAGAGAGAGAGAGAGAGAGGGGGGGGTTGAACAGCCACACATTGAAACTGAACTAAATGTACCACTCGCTCAGAGAACATTGACTCATTGCCTTCATCCTCACACTTTGTGACGTTACCTAGAGGCAGAGAGAAGACTCAGTGTTAGAGAGAGAGAGGCAGAGCCAGTGAGTGGGTTCTTTAGAGAGGCAGAGAGAGAGAGAGAGGCAGAGAGAGAAGAGAGAGGCAGAGAGAGAGAGAGGCAGAGAGAGAGAGAGCAGAAAGACTCAGTGTTACATAGCCTCCAGCCAGTGAGTGGGTTCTTTATAAAGATACAAGATTAGAGAAGAGAGAGTGTTAGATAGCAATGCAGCTGTTTAGTTATATATAGGAGAGTTTATATAAGAGATATATATGGCAGGTTATATAAGGAGAGTTGAACACCCACACATTGAAACTGAACTAAATGTACCACTCGCTCAGAGAACATTGACTCATTGCCTTCATCCTCACACTTTGTGACGTTACCTAACGCCGGAAAGAAAGACTCAGTGTTACATAGCCTCCACGCCAGTGAGTGGGTTCTTTATAAAATTATACAACATTAAGCTGAAAGACTCAGTGTTACATAGCAATGCAGCTGTTTATGTTATATATATGGAAGTTTATATAAGGAGAGTGTTATATATATGGCAGGTTATATAAGGAGAGTGTTGTATATATGGCAGGTTATATAAGGAGAGTGTTATATATATATATATATATATGGCAGGTTATATAAGGAGAGTGTTATATATATATATATATGGCAGGTTATATAAGGAGAGTGTTATATATATATATGGCAGGTTATATAAGGAGAGTGTTGTATATATATATATGGCAGGTTATATAAGGAGAGTGTTGTATATATATATATGGCAGGTTATATAAGGAGAGTGTTATATATATATATGGCAGGTTATATAAGGAGAGTGTTATATATATATATATATATGCAGGTTATATAAGGGATGTTAAATAGTATACTATTACATTCTGTTATATAAGCACAGTGTTATGGGCATATATATCTCTGGCTGACATATAACAGCCCATGCTGATCCCTATATCTCTGGCTGACAAAACAGCCCATGTTATATCCCTATAGTCTCTGGCAGGTTATATAAGGAGAGTGTTATATATCCCTATATCTCTGGCAGGTTATAAACAGCCCATGTTATATATATAGTCTCTGGCTGACATAAAGGAGAGTGTTATATATATATATGGCAGGTTAAAAGGAGCCCATGTGTCCCTATATAGTCTCTGGCTGACAAAACAGCCCATATATATGAGTCCCTGGTTATATAAGGAGAGTGCTGATATATAGTCTCTGGCTGACAAAACATTACCCCCTACAGTCTCTGGATGTAAAAAGTAGGACTATTACATTCCCTGTAGTCTCTGAAGCTTACAAAACAGCCCATGCTGAGTCCCTGTAGTCTCTGGCTGACAAAACAGCCCATGCTGAGTCCCTGTAGTCTCTGGCTGACAAAACAGCCCATGCTGAGTCCTTGTAGTCTCTGGCTGACAAAACAGCCCATGCTGAGTCCTTGTAGTCTTTGGCTGACAAAACAGCCCATGCTGAGTCCCTGTAGTCTCTGGCTGACAAAACAGCTCATGCTGAGTCCCTGTAGTCTCTGGCTGACAAAACAGCCCATGCTGAGTCCCTGTAGTCTCCTGCTGACAAAACACCCCATGCTGAGTACCACCAGTCAAGAGCATCCACCTAAGAATGTAAACGAGACAAGTTAAATCTGCTTCAGAAACAATGACATGTTCTGGTGGGTATTACATGAATAGAACATCAGTCTATTCAACAGTTGTGTTTCTGCTACTTCAAGTTGGTTCATGACCGCTAATACATTCACGGAGACAGCATAACATGCACCATGCCCCAGCTGACATTCATATTCAGAGAAAATGGATGCTGCAAAATACTGCTACAGGGTAATAGTGAGAGAAAAGAGATGAGACAGGGTAGGATCGGAGGAGAGAGAGAGAGGGTAGGAACGGAGGAGAGAGAGAGGTTAGGAACGGAGGAGAGAGAGAGAGGGTAGGAATGGAGGAGAGAGAGAGAGGGTAGGAGCGGAGGAGAGAGAGAGAGGGTAGGAGCGGAGGAGAGAGAGAGAGGGTAGGAGCGGAGGAGAGAGAGAGTTGGTAGGAGCGGAGGAGAGAGAGGGTAGGAACGAAGGAGAGAGAGGGTAGGAACGGAGGAGAGAGAGGGTAGGAACGGAGGAGAGAGAGGATAGGAACGGAGGAGAGAGAGAGGATAGGAACGGAGGAGAGAGAGAGGATAGGAACGGAGGAGAGGATAGGAACGGAGGAGAGGATAGGAACGGAGGAGAGGGTAGGAACGGAGGAGAGAGAGAGTTTATAGAAACGAAGGAGAGAGAGAGTTGGTAGAAACGAAGGAGAGAGAGAGTTGGTAGAAACGAAGGAGAGAGAGAGTTGGTAGAAACGAAGGAGAGAGAGAGTTGGGTAGAAACGAAGGAGAGAGAGAGTTGGTAGAAACGAAGGAGAGAGAGAGAGGGTAGAAACGAAGGAGAGAGAGAGAGGGTAGAAACGAAGGAGAGAGAGAGTTGGTAGAAACGAAGGAGAGAGAGAGTTGGTAGAAACGAAGGAGAGAGAGAGTTGGTAGAAACGAAGGAGAGAGAGAGGGTAGGAACGGAGGAGAGAGAGAGGGTAGGAACGGAGGAGAGAGAGAGTTGGTAGAAACGGAGGAGAGAGAGAGTTGGTAGGAACGGAGGAGAGAGAGAGAGGGTAGGAACGGAGGAGAGAGAGAGAGGGTAGGAACGGAGGAGAGAGAGAGAGGGTAGGAACGGAGGAGAGAGAGAGAGTTGGTAGAAACGAAGGAGAGAGAGAGGGTAGTAGAAAGAGAGAGGAGGAGAGGAGAGAGAGAGGGTAGGAACGGAGGAGAGGAGAGAGAGGGTAGGAAAGAGAGAGAGAGAGGAGGGTAGAGAAGAGAGGGTAGAACGGAGGAGAGAGAGAGAGGGTAGGAAAGAAGGAGAGAGAGGGTAGGAAAGAAGGAGAGAGAGAGGGTAGGAGCGGAGGAGAGAGAGAGGGTAGGAGCGGAGGAGAGAGAGAGGGTAGGAGCGGAGGAGAGAGAGGGTAGGAACGGAGGAGAGAGAGGGTAGGAACGGAGGAGAGAGAGGGTAGGAACGGAGGAGGAGAGAGAGGGTAGGAACGGAGGAGAGAGAGAGAGGTAGGAACGGAGGAGAGAGAGGGGTAGGAACGGGAGAGAGAGAGAGGGTAGGAACGGAGGAGAGAGAGAGGGTAGGAACGGAGGAGAGAAGAGGGTAGGAGGAGAGAGAGAGAGGGTAGGAAACGGAGGAGAGAGAGAGAGGGTAGGAAAGGAGGAGAGAGAGAGAGGGTAGGAAAGGAGGAGAGAGAGAGAGGGGTAGGAAAGGAGGAGAGAGAGAGAGGGTAGGAAAGGAGGAGAGAGAGAGAGGGTAGGAAAGGAGGAGAGAGAGAGAGGGGTAGGAACGGAGGAGAGAGAGGAAAGGAGGAGGAGAGAGAGAGGGGTAGGAAAGGAGGAGAGAGAGAGAGGGGTAGGAAAGGAGGAGAGAGAGAGAGGGTAGGAAAGGAGGAGAGAGAGAGGGTAGGAAAGGAGGAGAGAGAGAGAGGGTAGGAAAGGAGGAGAGAGAGAGAGGGTAGGAAAGGAGGAGAGAGAGAGAGGGTAGGAAAGGAGGAGAGAGAGAGAGGGTAGGAAAGGAGGAGAGAGAGAGAGGGTAGGAAAGGAGGAGAGAGAGAGAGGGTAGGAAAGGAGGAGAGAGAGAGAGGGTAGGAAAGGAGGAGAGAGAGAGGGTAGGAATGGAGGAGAGAGAGAGAGGGTAGGAATGGAGGAGAGAGAGAGAGAGTAGGAATGGAGGAGAGAGAGAGAGAGTAGGAATGGAGGAGAGAGAGAGGGTAGGAATGGAGGAGAGAGAGAGGGTAGGAATGGAGGAGATGGAGGAGAGAGAGGGTAGGAATGGAGGAGAGAGAGAGGGTAGGAATGGAGGAGAGAGAATGGAATGGAGGAGAGAGGGGTAGGAATGGAAAGGAGGAGAGAGGGTAGGAATGGAGGAGAGAGAGAGGGTAGGAAAGGAGGAGAGAGAGAGGGGTAGGAAAGGAGGAGAGAGAGAGAGGGTAGGAATGGAGGAGAGAGAGAGGGGTAGGAATGGAGGAGAGAGAGAGGGTAGGAATGGAGGAGAGAGAGAGGGTAGGAATGGAGGAGAGAGAGAGGGTAGGAATGGAGGAGAGAGAGAGGGTAGGAATGGAGGAGAGAGAGAGGGTAGGAATGGAGGAGAGAGAGAGGGTAGGAATGGAGGAGAGAGAGAGGGTAGGAATGGAGGAGAGAGAGAGGGTAGGAATGGAGGAGAGAGAGGGTAGGGAGGAGGAATGGAGGAGAGAGAGAGGGTAGGAATGGAGGAGAGAGAGAGAGTAGGAAAGGAGGAGAGAGGGTAGGAACGGAGGAGAGAGGGTAGGAAAGGAGGAGAGAGGGTAGGAACGGAGGAGAGAGGGTAGGAACGGAGGAGGAGAGGGGTAGGAACGGAGGAGAGAGAGAGGGTAGGAAAGGAGGAGAGAGAGAGGGTAGGAAAGGAGGAGAGAGAGAGGGTAGGAAAGGAGGAGAGAGAGAGGGTAGGAAAGGAGGAGAGAGAGGGTAGGAAAGGAGGAGAGAGAGAGAGAAAGCATTGAGAGCATTGTCATCCTGCAAGAAAACCTGGTATAGAGGAGACGGTCCCACTGGTTGCCCTCTAGGTTACAGAGAGCTGGTAGTCCCATCCACCAAACGACCAGGTGTGAAACAGGGAAGGGACTCGGGGGGTATGCTTATTTGGTATAGAGCAGAGCTACCTCACTCCATTAAATGAATCAAAACCGGAACATTTTACATTTGGCTAGAAATTATCTTAACAGAGAAAAATATCCTCCTGTGTGCTACCTATATCCCCCCACTAGAATCCCCATACTTTAATGAAGACAGCTTCTCCATCCTGGAGGGGGAAATCAATCATTTCCCGGCCCAGGGACATGCACTAGTCTGTGGCGACGTAAATGCCAAAACCGGACAAGAACCTGACACCCTCAGCACACAGGGGGACAAACACCTGCCTGCAGGTGACAGCATTCCCTCTCACATACAACTAAGACAACATTTCCAACAAAAACAGGTCACAACTGTCAGGACCCGGTTACGAACCCGGGTCTCCGGAGTGAGAAACAGTCACTAAACCAACTGAGCCACGAATAGTCAGCAGAACCCAGAAGATGAGGCAGACACAGCAGTACTTGAGACGGTGTATTTAATGAAGTAAAAAGTGAAGTTCTTCAGGAAAACATGTAACTCCACAACCTCAAAAGGAATTCCACAAGAACAAAAGGTAATCCTCCAAGACAAAAAGGTAAATCCACAAGGTGGAAGGTACAGCACAAAAAGCCTCAAAAGATACTCAAAAACAAACAAACAAGAAAACAGAATTCCACAAGAGAGTCCACCGGGATCAACAAGAGTTCTCAGAGTACTAGGGCTGGGTGCTAACATACAAACACAGAGCAAAGAACTGAGTAAAACAAAGGGTTTAAATACAATCAGGGGAAACGAGGCACAGGTGCAAATAATAATGGGGATCAAGGGAAAACAAAAGGTCAAAAGGCACAATGGGGGCATCTAGTGACCAAAAACCGGAACAACCCTGGCCAAATCCTGACAACAACTCTTGCAGCTCTGTCACACGCTGGGTGTGTACATAGTCAATGGTAGGCTTTGAGGGGACTCCTATGGTAGGTACACCTATAGCTCATCTCTGGGCAGTGGTACTGTACACTACTTTATCACTGAACTCAACCCAGAGTCTCTCAGAGCGTTCACATTCAGCCCACTGACACCCCTATCAGACCACAGCAAAATCACAGTCCACTTAAACAGAGCAATACTCAATCATAAGGCATCAAAGCCAAAGGAACTGAGTAACATTAAGAAATGCTATAGATGGAAGGAAGGTAGTTTGGAAACCTACCAAAAAACAATTAGGCAACAACTAATTCAATCGCTTTTAGACAATTTCCTGGGTAAAACGTTCCACTGTAATAGTGAAGGTGTAAACTTGTCAGTAGAAAATCTTAACAGTATATTTAACCTCTCAGCTTCCCTATCAAATCTAAAAATCTAAAACAGAAAACCGAAGAAAATTAACAACAATAACAAATGGTTTGATGAAGAAAGCAAAAACCTAAGAAAGAAATTGAGAAACCTGTCCAACCAAAAACATTGAGACCCAGAAAACCTGAGTCTACGTCTTCACTATGGCGAATCACTAAAACAATACAGAAATACACTACGGAAAAAGAAGGAACAGCATGTCAGAAATCAGCTCAATGTCATTGAAGAATCGATAGACTAACCACTTCTGGGAAAATTGGAAAACACTAAACAAACAACAACACAAAGAATTATCTATCCAAAATGGAGATGAATGGGTAAACCACTTCTTCAATCTTTTGGCTCTATAACAAAGAACAAACAGCAAAAACATATACATGATCAAATACTAAATCTTAGAATCAACTATTAAAGACTACCAGAACCCACTGGATTCTCCAATTACCTTGTATGAGCTACAGGACAAAATAAAAACCCTCCAACCCAAAAAGGCATGTGGTGTTGATGGTATCAACACTGCTGAACAGCTTCTACCCCCAAGGCAAAAGACTGCTGAACAGCTTCTACCCCCAAGCCATCAGACTGCTGAACAGCTTCTACCCCCAAGCCAAAAGACTGCTGAACAGCTTCTACCCCCAAGCCAAAAGACTGCTGAACAGCTTCTACCCCCAAGCCATCAGACTGCTGAACAGCTTCTACCCCCAAGCCAAAAGACTGCTGAACAGCTTCTACCCCCAAGGCAAAAGACTGCTGAACAGCTTCTACCCCCAAGCCAAAAGACTGCTGAGCAGCTTCTACCCCCAAGCCAAAAGACTGCTGAACAGCTTCTACCCCCAAGCCATCAGACTGCTGAACAGCTTCTACTGAACAGCTTCTACCCCCAAGTCGTTTAGCTCAGTTACCTTAGCTTTCTTGGGAACAGGAACAATGGTGGCCCTCTTGAAGCATGTGGGGACAGCAGACTGGTATAGGGATTGATTGAATATGTCCGTAAACACACCGGCCAGCTGGTCTGCGCATGCTCTGAGGGCGCGCCTGGGGATGCCGTCTGGGCCTGCATACTCACCTCGGCTGCAGTGAAGGAGAGACTGCATGTTTCCGTTGCAGGCCATGTCAGTGGCACTGTATTGTCCTCAAAGCGGGCAAAAAAGTTATTTAGTCTGCCTGGGAGCAAGACATCCTGGTCCGTGACTGGGCTGGATTTCTTGCTGTAGTCCGTGATTGACTGTAGAACCTGCCACATGCCTCTTGTATCTGAGCCGTTGAATTGAGATTCTACTTTGTCTCTGTACTGACGCTTGGCTTGTTTGATAGACTTGAGGAGGGAATAGCTACACTGTTTGTATTCGGTCATGTTACCAGACACCTTGCCCTGATTAAAAGCAGTGGTTCGCGCTTTCAGTTTCACGCGAATGCTGCCATCAATTATGACAAGAATGTAGTTTACTACAGTGTCTGTAAATAACTAGTGATAACGGAAAGAGGTGGACGGCGCACAACCAAGGTGAGTCGAGGCTCAATCAAAAAAAAATGAAGCATAATTGAAAAGGCACAACGCGCACGTAGGTTAGGCTACTATGGTGAGCGACCGTTGCACCTTTTAATTTTCCATAACTATTGATTACCCATTTATATGTCTCCGCCTTCAAACCGTCCTCCTAAAAGGTAGGACATATCCTATATGCTAATCATCCTCCTAAAAGGTAGGATATATTCTATATGCTAATCGTCCTCCTAATAGGTAGGCTATATATCCTGTATGCTAATCGTCCTCCTAAACGGTGGGCTATATATCCTATATGCTAATCGTCCTCCTAAAAGGTGGGCTATATATCCTATATGCTAAACGTCCTCCTAATAGGTAGGACATATCCTATACAGTGGCTTGCGAAAGTATACCCCCCCCCCCCTTGGCATTTTTCCTATTTTGTTACCTTACAACCTGGAATTAAAATGGATTTTTGGGGGGGGTTGTATCATTTGATTTACACAACATGTCTACCACTTTGAAGACGCAAAATATGTTTCATTGTGAAACAAACAAGAAATAACACAAAAAAAAGAAAACTTGAGTGTGCATAATTATTCACCCCTTCCAATATGAATATTTTGTAGAGCCACCTTTTGCAGCAATTACAGCTGCAAGTCTCTTGGGGTATGTCTCTATAAGCTTGGCACATCTAGCCACTGGGATTTTTGCCCATTTTGCAAGGCAAAACTGCTCCAGCTCCTTCAAGTTGGATGGGTTCTGCTGGTGTACAGCAATCTTTAAGTCAAACCACAGATTCTCAACTGGATTGAGGTCTGGGCTTTGACTAGGCCATTCCAAGACATTTAAATGTTCCCCCTTAAACCACTCGAGTATTGTTTTAGCAGTATGATTAGGGTCATTGTCCTGCTGGAAGGTGAACCTGTGTCCCAGTCTCAAATCTCTGGAAGACTGAAACAGGTTTCCTTCAAGACCTTCCCTGTATTTAGCACCATCCATCATTCCTTCAATTCTGACCAGTTTCCCAGTCCCTGCAGATGAAAAACATCCCCACAGCATGATGCTGCCACCACCATGCTTCACTGTGGGGATGTTGTTCTCGGGGTGATGCGAGGTGTTGGGTTTCTGCATAAACATAGCGTTTTCCTTGATGGCCACAAAGCTACATCTTAGTCCAAAAGGACAGGATATACCATATATGCTAATCGTCCTCCTAAAAGGTAGGATATATCCTATATGTTAAATTTGTGATCTCAATTAAATAGAGTAGGCTATAGCCTATGCATGGACGTAGAAGCACAGTACAGTTATCTTTCCAAGGAAATGTACTTCCTAAATATCATGAGGCTGTAGTTTACTGCATTGGCTAGAAATAAATATTGATCACCAATATTAGTCTCTGTCTGAAAATCTTCCCACTCCTAAAAGGCAGGCTATTAAAATAGCTCAAGAGAAAGTACAAGTCTCTCCAACTCTTTCCTCTCCAAGCTACATCTATCATATTGACTGATATAGCCCAGTAATACAGACAGTTTAATATAATGGCCCACTTAATTGTCTCTGGTAATTTTAACTATATCTTATTATTTTTTTTCTTCAGATTTTGATATTGCCTATAAGGCGCAAAAATAGCTAGAACCATGGATGGCAAGTGAGCTACATAACTTATGCCTAAAATAACATTGCTGGACAAGGGTTTGTTTTGGGGCCAGTTCTCGCTGTAATGAGTGGGAGTCGAGTCGGACAGAGAGCCAGTAGGGATGAAGAAATCAGTCCAGAACTATCCCTTTAAGGCCATTTCAGCATCTGTCTTCATTTCAACAGACAAGCATCATTAGGTCTTAGCTTCCTCAATGTGGCTTTGACGACATCCCAAAAGGCACCATTTTCCCTATATAGTGCACTACTTTTTACCAGAGCCCTATGGGAATAGGGAATAAGGTGTAATTTGTTAAATGGTCATCACACACCAAAGGGCTGTACTGGGGCCAGTATCACACATCATAAAGCCTAGATATTAATTAACATGAAGTCAGCCATCAGTTTTAGTGGGTGATGCCTTTTTAATTGACAACTTGCTACGACTGATGAATTCAAAAGGTACACGACAGTAGAGGAGGGCGAAGAAGACAAATGAAAGTCAATTAGTTTGAAGGGAAGGGAGAGGAGTGGAGGGAAGGGGAGAAGAGAAGAGAGGAGTTGGAGGGAAGGGGAGAAGTGAGGAGAGGAGAGCTGAGCGGAGGGGAGGGGAGGGGAGGGGAGGGGAGGGGAAAGGAGGAGCTTTTATACCCATTTCCCAATATTGAGCAGACCCTAATAACTAATTACTTAATTAACTAATTAAATAATTCAATAACAAATAACTGTACTAATTAATTAACTAGTAACTATACTGATGGATGGAATATTTTCCTTTCTCTATCATCCAGCACAGTTCCAGCAACTCAGATCAGATATGTACAGTAGAACTGTGCTTGGCTCAGTTCAGCTTTCATACTGATCCCCAAGCTGTAGGGAGATACCTGACTGTGAGAGTATGGTATGGTATGGTCCTATAGCTGTACGGTATCTTAAGAAATGCATCATGTTCCCTATATAGTACACTACTTTTAGAATTGTAAAAGTAATCTTGTTGTTAATCCCACCAAAGTGTCCGATTTGAAATAGGCTTTACAGCGAAAGCACCACAAACGGTTATGTTAGGTCACCGCCAAGTCACAGCACAATTCTGCCATTTTTCCAGGGAATGAGAGGAGTCACAGAAAGCACAAATAGAGATAAAATTCATCACTAACCTTTGATGATCTTCATCAGATGTCACTCATAGGACTTCATGTTACACAATACATATATGTTTTGTTCGATAAAGTGCATATTTATATTTAAAAAATCTCAGTATACATTGGCACATTACTACGTTCACTAGTTCCAAAAACATCTGGTGATATTGCAGAGAGCCACATAATTTTACAGACATACTCATTATAAATGTCGATGAAAATACAATTGTTAGACATGGAAATATATATACACTTCTCCTTAATGCAACCGCTGTGTCAGATTTCAAAATAACTTTACCGAAAAAGCAAACCATGCAATAATCTGAGTACAGCTTTCAGAAAACAAAGCAGCCAAAAAGATACCCGCCATATCGGGTAGTCAACATTAGTCAGAAATAGCATTATAAATATTCACTTACCTTTGATGATCTTCATCAGAATGCACTCCCAGGAGTCCCAGTTCCACATTAAATGTTTAGTTCGATAATGTCCATCATTTATGTCCAAAGAGCTACTTTTGTTAGCACGTTTGGTTAACAAATCCAAAGTCATGAAGCGCGTTCCCTAGTTTGCAGAGGAAATGTCAAAAACTTCCGTTACAGTCCGTAGAAACTTGTCAAACTAAGTATAGAATCAATCTTTAGGATGTTTTTAACATAAAAAGTCAATAATGTTCCAACCTGAGAATTCCTATGTCTGTAGAAAATCAATGGAACGAGAGCTAACTCTCTCGTGATCGCGCCTCAGAGCCTGTGGCAATCTGCCAGACACCTGGCACAAAGAGCCCATATGAGCCCCCACTTCACAGCAGAATCCATCAAACAAGTTTCTAAATACGGTTGACATCTAGTGGAAGCCTTAGGAAGTGCAACATAACCAATATCCCACTGTGTATTCAATAGTGGCTGGGTTGAAAATCGTTATACTGTTCTGTTATACTCAAAGACATAATTTAAACAGTTTTAGAAACTTCAGAGTGTTTTCTATCCAATACTAATAATAATATGCATATATTAGCAACTGGGACTGAGGAGCAGCCCGTTTACTCTGGGCACCTTTCATCCAAGCTACTCAATACGGCCCCTGCAGCCATAAGAACATGTAAAACAGGCAACTTCATGATTTAATTTCTTCCAGGATGGAAAGGAGGATAGATTACTAAGAGTGTTTTGGGTTGAGGGAGAGGTGGGACAAAATGGAAGGGAACCTTTCCTAAAGCCGTAAACCTAAGGAGGTTCACGGTGGGACCTGGTCCTACGACAGAGAAGCTGGACACAGTTAACCCTAACAGTAACCCAGTCACAGTAACCCAGTCACAGTTACCAGACCCTAACAGTAACCCAGTCACAGTAACCCAGTCACAGTAACCCAGTGACAGTTACCAGACCCTAACAGTAACCCAGTCACAGTAACCCAGTCACAGTTACCAGACCCTAACAGTAACCCAGTCACAGATACCCAGTCACAGTTACCAGACCCTAACAGTAACCCAGTCACAGTAACCCAGTCACAGTTACCAGACCCTAACTTTAACCCAGTCACAGTTACCAGACCATAACAGTAACCCAGTCACAGTTACCAGACCCTAACAGTAACCCAGTCACAGTTACCAGACCCTAACAGTAACCCAGTCACAGGTACCAGACCCTAACAGTAACCCAGTCACAGTAACCCAGTCACAGTTACCAGACCCTAACAGTAACCCAGTCACAGTTACCAGACCCTAACAGTAACCCAGTCACAGTTACCAGACCCTAACAGTAACCCAGTCACAGTAACCCAGTCACAGTTACCAGACCCTAACAGTAACCCAGTCACAGTTACCAGACCCTAACAGTAACCCAGTCACAGATACCCAGTCACAGTTACCAGACCCTAACAGTAACCCAGTCACAGATACCAGACCCTAACAGTAACCCAGTCACAGTAACCCAGTCAAAGTTACCAGACCGTAACAGTAACCCAGTCATAGTTACCAGACCCTAACAGTAACCCAGTCACAGTTACCAGACCCGAACAGTAACCCAGTCACAGTTACCAGACCCTAACAGTCACAGTTACCAGACCCTAACAGTAACCCAGTCACAGTAACCCAGTCAGTAAGACCCAGTAACCCAGTCACAGTAACCCAGTCACAGTAACCCAGTCACAGTTAACCAGACCCTAACAGTAACCCAGTCACAGTAACCCAGTCAAAGTTACCAGACCCTAACAGTAACCCAGTCACAGTAACCCAGTCACAGTTACCAGACCCTAACAGTAACCCAGTCACAGATACCCAGTCACAGTTGCCAGACCCTAACAGTAACCCAGTCACAGTAACCCAGTCAAAGTTACCAGACCCTAACAGTAACCCAGTCACAGTTACCAGACCCTAACAGTAACCCAGTCACAGATACCCAGTCACAGTTACCAGACCCTAACAGTAACCCAGTCACAGATACCAGACCCTAACAGTAACCCAGTCACAGTAACCCAGTCAAAGTTACCAGACCGTAACAGTAACCCAGCCATAGTTACCAGACCCTAACAGTAACCCAGTCACAGTTACCAGACCCGAACAGTAACCCAGTCACAGTTACCAGACCCTAACAGTAACCCAGTCACAGTTACCAGTCCCTAACAGTAATCCAGTCACAGTAACCCAGTCAAAGTTACCAGACCGTAACAGTAACCCAGTCACAGTAACCCAGTCACAGTAACCCAGTCACAGTTACCAGACCCTAACAGTAACCCAGTCACAGTAACCCAGTCAAAGTTACCAGACCCTAACAGTAACCCAGTCACAGTTACAGTTACCAGACCCTAACAGTAACCCAGTCACAGATACCCAGTCACAGTTGCCAGACCTAACAGTAACCCAGTCACAGTAACCCAGTCAAAGTTACCAGACCCTAACAGTAACCCAGTCACAGTTACCAGACCCTAACAGTAACCCAGTCACAGATACCCAGTCACAGTTACCAGACCCTAACAGTAACCCAGTCACAGATACCAGACCCTAACAGTAACCCAGTCACAGTAACCCAGTCAAAGTTACCAGACCGTAACAGTAACCCAGCCATAGTTACCAGACCCTAACAGTAACCCAGTCACAGTTACCAGACCCGAACAGTAACCCAGTCACAGTTACCAGACCCTAACAGTAACCCAGTCACAGTTACCAGACCCTAACAGTAACCCAGTCACAGTAACCCAGTCAAAGTTACCAGACCGTAACAGTAACAGTAACCCAGTCACAGTAACCCAGTCACAGTAACCCAGTCACAGTTACCAGACCTAACAGTAACCCAGTCACAGTAACCCAGTCAAAGTTACCAGACCCTAACAGTAACAGTCACAGTAACCCAGTCACAGTTAGCAGACCCTAACAGTAACCCAGTCACAGATACCCAGTCACAGTTGCCAGACCCTAACAGTAACCCAGTCACAGTAACCCAGTCAAAGTTACCAGACCCTAACAGTAACCCAGTCACAGTAACCAAGTCACAGTTACCAGACCCTAACAACCCAGTCACAGATACCCAGTCACAGTTACAGACCCTAACCCAGTCACAGTTACCAGACCCTAACAGTAACCCAGTCACAGTTACCCCTAGACCCTAACAGTAACAGTTACCAGACCCTAACAGTAACCCAGTCACAGTAACCCAGTCACAGTTACCAGACCCTAACAGTAACCCAGTCACAGTTACCAGACCCTAACAGTAACCCAGTCACAGATACCCAGTCACAGTTACCAGACCCTAACAGTAACCCAGTCACAGATACCAGACCCTAACAGTAACCCAGTCACAGTAACCCAGTCAAAGTTACCAGACCGTAACAGTAACCCAGTCATAGTTACCAGACCCTAACAGTAACCCAGTCACAGTTGCCAGACCCGAACAGTAACCCAGTCACAGTTACCCAGTCAAAGTTACCAGACCCTAACAGTAACCCAGTCACAGTTACCAGACCCTAACAGTAACCCAGTCACAGATACCCAGTCACAGTTACCAGACCCTAACAGTAACCCAGTCACAGATACCAGACCCTAACAGTAACCCAGTCACAGTAACCCAGTCAAAGTTACCAGACCGTAACAGTAACCCAGCCATAGTTACCAGACCCTAACAGTAACCCAGTCACAGTTACCAGACCCGAACAGTAACCCAGTCACAGTTACCAGACCCTAACAGTAACCCAGTCACAGTTACCAGTCCCTAACAGTAATCCAGTCACAGTAACCCAGTCAAAGTTACCAGACCGTAACAGTAACCCAGTCACAGTAACCCAGTCACAGTAACCCAGTCACAGTTACCAGACCCTAACAGTAACCCAGTCACAGTAACCCAGTCAAAGTTACCAGACCCTAACAGTAACCCAGTCACAGTAACCCAGTCACAGTTACCAGACCCTAACAGTAACCCAGTCACAGATACCCAGTCACAGTTGCCAGACCCTAACAGTAACCCAGTCACAGTAACCCAGTCAAAGTTACCAGACCCTAACAGTAACCCAGTCACAGTTACCAGACCCTAACAGTAACCCAGTCACAGATACCCAGTCACAGTTACCAGACCCTAACAGTAACCCAGTCACAGATACCAGACCCTAACAGTAACCCAGTCACAGTAACCCAGTCAAAGTTACCAGACCGTAACAGTAACCCAGCCATAGTTACCAGACCCTAACAGTAACCCAGTCACAGTTACCAGACCCGAACAGTAACCCAGTCACAGTTACCAGACCCTAACAGTAACCCAGTCACAGTTACCAGACCCTAACAGTAACCCAGTCACAGTAACCCAGTCAAAGTTACCAGACCGTAACAGTAACAGTCACAGTAACCCAGTCACAGTCAGTCAGTTACCAGACCCTAACAGTAACCCAGTCACAGTAACCCAGTCAAAGTTACCAGACCCTAACAGTAACCCAGTCACAGTAACCCAGTCACAGTTACAGACCCTAACAGTAACCCAGTCACAGATACCCAGTCACAGTTGCCAGACCTAACAGTAACCCAGTCACAGTAACCCAGTCAAAGTTACCAGACCTAACAGTAACCCAGTCACAGTAACCAGTCACAGTTACCAGACCCTAACAACCCAGTAACCCAGTCACAGTTACCAGACCCTAACAACCCAGTCACAGTTACCAGACCCTAACAGTAACCCAGTCACAGTTACCAGACCCTAACAGTAACCCAGTCACAGTTACCAGACCCTAACAGTAACCCAGTCACAGTAGTCACAGTAACCCAGTCACAGTTACCAGACCCTAACAGTAACCCAGTCACAGATACCCAGTCACAGTTACCAGACCCTAACAGTAACCCAGTCACAGATACAGACCCTAACAGTAACCCAGTCACAGTAACCCAGTCAAGTTACCAGACCGTAACAGTAACCCAGTCATAGTTACCAGACCCTAACAGTAACCCAGTCACAGTTGCCAGACCCGAACAGTAACCCAGTCACAGTTACCAGTTACCAGACCCTAACAGTAACCCAGTCACAGTTACCAGACCCTAACAGTAACAGTAACCCAGTTACACAGAACCCAGTCACCCAGTCACAGTTAAGACCCTAACAGTCAGTCAGTTACCAGACCCTAACAGTAACCCAGTCACAGTAACCCAGTAACCAGTCACAGTTACCAGACCCAGTAACAGTAACACAGTCACAGTTACCAGACCCTAACAGTAACCCAGTCACAGTTACAGACCCGAACAGTAACCCAGTCACAGTTACCAGACCTAACAGTAACCCAGTCACAGTTACCAGTCCCTAACAGTAATCCAGTACAGTAACCCAGTCAGTCACAGACCGTAACAGTAACCCAGTCACAGTAACCCAGTCACAGTCACAGTAACCCAGTCACAGTTACCAGACCCTAACAGTAACCCAGTCACAGTAACCCAGTCAAAGTACCAGACCACAGTTACCAGACCTAACAGTAACCCAGTCACAGTAACAGTACCCAGTCAGTAACAGTTACAGTTACAGACCCTAACAGTAACCCAGTCACAGATACCCAGTCACAGTTGCCAGACCCTAACAGTAACCCAGTCACAGTAACCCAGTCAAAGTTACAGACCCTAACAGTAACCCAGTCACAGTTACCAGACCCTAACAGTAACCCAGTCACAGATACCCAGTCACAGTTACCAGACCCTAACAGTAACCCAGTCACAGATACCAGACCCTAACAGTAACCCAGTCACAGTAACCCAGTCAAAGTTACCAGACCGTAACAGTAACCCAGCCATAGTTACCAGACCCTAACAGTAACCCAGTCACAGTTACCAGACCCGAACAGTAACCCAGTCACAGTTACCAGACCCTAACAGTAACCCAGTCACAGTTACCAGACCCTAACAGTAACCCAGTCACAGTAACCCAGTCAAAGTTACCAGACCGTAACAGTAACCCAGTCACAGTAACCCAGTCACAGTAACCCAGTCACAGTTACCAGACCCTAACAGTAACCCAGTCACAGTAACCCAGTCAAAGTTACCAGACCCTAACAGTAACCCAGTCACAGTAACCCAGTCACAGTTAGCAGACCCTAACAGTAACCCAGTCACAGATACCCAGTCACAGTTGCCAGACCCTAACAGTAACCCAGTCACAGTAACCCAGTCAAAGTTACCAGACCCTAACAGTAACCCAGTCACAGTAACCAAGTCACAGTTACCAGACCCTAACGGTAACCCAGTCACAGATACCCAGTCACAGTTACCAGACCCTAACTTTAACCCAGTCACAGTTACCAGACCCTAACAGTAACCCAGTCACATTAAACCAGTCACAGTTACCAGACCCTAACAGTAACCCCGTCACAGATACCCAGTCACAGTTACCAGACCCTAACAGTAACCCAGTCACAGTTACCAGACCCTAACAGTTACCCAGTCACAGTTACCAGACCCTAACAGTAACCCAGTCACAGTTACCAGACCCTAACAGTAACCCAGTCACAGTTACCAGACCCTAACAGTAACCCAGTCACAGTTACCAGACCCTAACAGTAACCCAGTCACAGATACCCAGTCACAGTTACCAGACCGAAACAGTAACCCAGTCATAGTAACCCAGTCAAAGTTACCAGACCCTAACAGTAACCCAGTCACAGTAACCCAGTCACAGTTACCAGACCCTAACCGTAACCCAGTCACAGATACCCAGTCACAGTTACCAGACCCTAACTTTAACCCAGTCACAGTTACCAGACCCTAACAGTAACCCAGTCACAGTTACCAGACCCTAACAGTAACCCAGTCACTGTTACCAGACCCTAACAGTAACCCAGTCACAGTTACCAGACCCTAACAGTAACACAGTCACAGTTACCAGACCCTAACAGTAACACAGTCACAGTAACCCAGTCACAGTTACCAGACCCTAAAAGTAACTGAGGTCCAGAATAAATTGAAGAAAACGTAAAGTTTCATACACTATTATACAGTATTATACAGTATCATACAGTATTACACAGTATTATACAGTAGCATACAGTATCATACAGTATTACACAGTATTATACAGTATTATACAGTATCATACGGTATCATACGGTATCATACAGTATTATACAGTATCATACAGTATTATACAGTATCATACAGTATTATACAGTATCATACAGTATTATACCGTATTATACCGTATCATACAGTATTATACAGTATTATACAGTATCATACAGTATTTACAGTATTAAACAGTATTATACAATATTATACAGTATCATACAGTATTATACAGTATCATACACTATTATACAGTATTATAAAGTATTTACAGTATTAAACCGTATCATACAGTATTATACAGTATTATACAGTATTTACAGTATTATACAGCATTGTACAGTATTTACAATATTATACAGTATTATACAGTATTATACAGTAGTATACAGTATTATACAGTACCATACAGTATTATACAGTACCATACAGTATTATATGGTATTATACAGTATTATATGGTATTATACAGTATTATATGGTATTATACAGTACCATACAGTATTATACAGTATTATACAGTACCATACAGTATTATACAGTATCATACAGTATTATACAGTATCATACAGTATCATACACTATTATAGAGTATTATACAGTATTTACAGTATTATACAGTATTATACAGTAGTATACAGTATTATACAGTACCATACAGTATTATACAGTATTATACAGTACCATACAGTATTATATGGTATTATACAGTATTATATGGTATTATACAGTATTATACAGTACCATACAGTATTATACAGTATTATACAGTATTATACAGTACCATACGGTATTATACAGTATTATACAGTATTATATGGTATTATGCAGTATTATATGGTATTATACAGTATTATATGGTATTATACAGTATTATACAGAATTATATGGTATTATACAGTATTATAGGGTATTATACAGTATTATACAGTATTTACAGTATTATACAGTATTTACAGTATCATACAGTATTATACATTATTATACAGTACCATACAGTATTATACAGTATAATACAGTATTATAAAATACCATACAGTATTATATGGTATTATACAGTATTATACGGTATTATACAGTATTATACAGTATTACAGTATTATATGGTATTATGCAGTATTATATGGTATTATACAGTATTATAGGGTATAATACAGTATTATATTGCATTATACAGTATTATATGGTATTATACAGTATTATACAGTATTATACAGTATTATACAGTATTTACAGTATTATACAGTGTTATACATTATTATACAATACCATACAGTATTATATGGTATTATACAGTACCATACAGTCTTATATGGTATTATACCGTATCATACAGTATTATATGGTATTACACAGTATTATATGGTATTATACAGTATTATATGGTATTATACAGTTTTATACAGTATTAAACAGTATTATACAGTATTATACAGTATTTACAGTATTATACAGTGTTATACATTATTATACAATACCATACAGTATTATATGGTATTATACAGTATCATACAGTATTATATGGTATTACACAGTATTATATGGTATTATACAGTATTATATGGTATTATACAGTATTATACAGTATTATATGGTATTATACAGTATTATACAGTATTATACAGTATTATACAGTATTTACAGTATCATACAGTATTATACAGTATTATACAGTACCATACAGTATTATACAGTATTATACAACATTATACAGTACCATACAGTATTATATGGTAGTATACCGTATTATATGGTATTATACAGTTTTATATGGTATTATACAGTATTATACAGTATTATACAGTACCATACAGTATTATATGGTATTATACAGTATTATATGGTATTATACAGTATTATATGGTATTATACGGTATTATACAGTATTATATGGTATTATACAGTATTATAGGGTATAATACAGTATTATATTGCATTATACAGTATTATATGGCATTATACAGTAGTATATGGTATTATACAGTATCATATGGTATTATACGGTATTATACAGTATTATACAGTACCATACAGTATTGTACAGTATTATACAACATTATACAGTATTATACAGTACCATACAGTATTATATGGTATTATACAGTATTATATGGTATTATACAGTATTATAGGGTATAATACAGTATTATATTGCATTATACAGTATTATATGGTATTATACAGTATTATACAGTATTATATGGCATTATACAGTATTATATGGTATTATACAGTATCATTTGGTATTATACAGTATTATACAGTATTATACAGTACCATACAGTATTGTACAGTAGTATAAAGTATTATACAGTATTAAACAGTATTGTACAGTAATATACACTATTATACAGTATTTACAGTATTATACAGTATTATACATTATTATACAGTACCATACAGTATTATATGGTATTATACAGTATCATACAGTATAATATGGTATTACACAGTATTATATGGTATTATACAGTATTATATGGTATTATACAGTATTATACAGTATTATATGTTATTATACAGTATTATATGGTATTATACAGTATTATACAGTATTATACAGTATTTACAGTATTATACAACATTATTCAGTACCATACAGTATTATATGGTAGTATACAGTATTATATGGTATTATACAGTTGTATATGGTATTATACAGTATTATACAGTACTATACAGTACCATACAGTATTATATGATATAATACAATATTATATGGTATTATACAGTATTATACAGTATTATACAGTACCATTCAGTATTATACAGTATTACAGTATTATATGGTAGTATACAGTATTATATGGTATTATACAGTTGTATATGGTATTATACAGTATTATACAGTATTTACAGTATCATACAGTATTATACAGTATTTACAGTATTATACAGTATTTACAGTATTATACAGTATTATACAGTATTATACAGTATCATACATTATTATATGGTATTATACAGTATTATATGGTATTATACAGTATTATACAGTATTATAGGGTATTATACAGTATTATATGGTATTATACAGTATTATACAGTATTATACAGTATTTACAGTATTATACAGTATTCTACAGTATTCTACAGTATTATACAGTATTATACAGAGGCATGAGTTCATGGAACTCCCTTCCGTCTTATATAGTGCAACTGAACAACAAACCTGGTTTCAAAAATAACACCTCTCTCCCACATGTGGCCTACTGGTTGTGTGTATGTACTGACATGTGACCTACTGGTTGTGTGTATGTACTGACATGTGACCTACTGGTTGTGTGTGTGTACTGACATGTGACCTACTGGTTGTGTGTGTGTACTGACATGTGACCTACTGGTTGTGTGTGTGTACTGACATGTGACCTACTGGTTGTGTGTATGTATTGACATGTATGTGTAACTGATAGATGCACACACACGCACGCACACACACACACACATTTGAATGTTTTTTTAAAAGTATGTAAATTGTAAAGTACTTTTTATCTTGTCTGTAATGTCTTTTTCATTATGTGTCAGAACCCAGTAAGACTAGCTGTAGCCATTGGCAAGCGAGAGGCGTCTGGCAAGCGAGAGACGTCTGGCAAGAGAGAGGCTTTCCTGTCCGCGGGGACGTTTGAGCATCCCGATGCCGCTGTACCTGTCTTATGCAGCTCTTCAATCTCCCTCTTTTCAAAATGACACCCTATTCCCTACATAGTGAACTACTTTCGGCCAGGGCCCTGGTAAAAAACAAGTAGTTCACTATAGGGAATAGGGTTGTCATTTGGAATGTATGCAGCCTTACTCATTTGTATTTTTTATTTTCTTTGCATCACTTTTTCTTTTCTAAGCAGCAACTATCATGATTGTGCAGGATTCAGGACTGAGAGCATGTTGGAAGAAGATTTAGAAGCAGAGACTACATTTATAACACTTTGCCACGTGGCTGTTTAGCTGGTGACAGGTTAGCTGCTAGCTGTGAGCTGGTGACAGGTTAGCTGCTAGCTGTTAGCTGATTCCTTTAGGCTATCTGTAATCTGCTACATTTAGGCTAGCTGTTAGCTGCTTCCTTAATGCTAGCTGTTAGCTACTTCCTTCAGGCTAGCTGTTAGCTGCTTCCTTAGCTGCTTCCTTTAGGCTAGCTGTTAACTGCTTCCTTTAGGCTAGCTGTTCATCATGCAGGACAAAAACAATTATACACAGCACTTACAAGATACTTTTACCAACTTAGCCACACAGTACAGAACATAGAGGTGTTTTCAACTAGTACAGAACAAATAGGTGGTTTCAACTAGTACAGAACATGGAGGTGTTTCCAACTAGTAGCAAATCAAAATCAAATCAAATGTATTTATATAGCCCTTCGTACATCAGCTGATATCTCAAAGTGCTGTACAGAAACCCAGCCTAAAACCCCAAACAGCAAGCAATGCAGGTGTAGAAGAACGATGGCTAGGAAAAACTCCCTAGAAAGGCCAAAACATAGGAAGAAACCTAGAGAGCAACCAGGCTATGAGGGGTGGCCAGTCCTCTTCTGGCTGTGCCGGGTGGAGATTATAACAGAACATGGCCAAGATGTTCAAATGTTCATAAATGACCAGCATGGTAAAATAATAATAATCACAGGCAGAACAGTTGAAACTGGAGCAGTAGCACGGCCAGGTAGGAGTCATCATGCCAGGTAGTCCTGGGCTCAGGTCCTCCGAAAGAGAGAAAGAAAGAGAAAAAGCGAGAATTAGAGAGAGCATACTTAAATTCACACAGGACACCGGATAAGACAGGAGAAGTACTCCAGATATAACAAACTGACCCTACCCGACACATAAACTACTGCAGCATAAATACTGGAGGCTGAGACAGGAGGGGTCAGGAGACACTGTGGCCCCATCCGATGATACCCCCGGACAGGGCCAAACAGGAAGGCTATAACCCCACCCACTTTGCCAAAGCACAGCCCCCACACCACTAGAGGGATATCTTCAACCACCAACTTAACATCCTGAGACAAGGCGTTGTGTTGTAGTTCCTCATCTCCTCAGGTGTTGTATTGTAGTTCCTCATCTCCTCAGGTGTTTTATTGTAGTTCCTCACCTCCTCAGGTGTTGTGTTGTAGTTCCTCATCTCCTCAGGTGTTGTGTTGTAGTTCCTCATCTCCTCAGGTGTTGTGTTGTAGTTCCTCATCTCCTCAGGTGTTGTATTGTAGTTCCTCATCTCCTCAGGTGTTGTATTGTAGTTCCTCACCTCCTCAGGTGTTGTGTTGTAGTTCCTCATCTCCTCAGGTGTTGTGTTGTAGTTCCTCATCTCCTCAGGTGTTGTGTTGTAGTTCCTCATCTCCTCATCTCCTCAGGTGTTGTGTTGTAGTTCCTCATCTCCTCAGGTGTTGTGTTGTAGTTCCTCACCTCCTCAGGTGTTGTGTTGTAGTTCCTCATCTCCTCAGGTGTTGTGTTGTAGTTCCTCATCTCCTCAGGTGTTGTGTTGTAGTTCCTCATCTCCTCATCTCCTCAGGTGTTGTGTTGTAGTTCCTCATCTCCTCATCTCCTCAGGTGTTGTGTTGTAGTTCCTCACCTCCTCATCTCCTCAGGTGTTGTGTTGTAGTTCCTCATCTCCTCATCTCCTCAGGTGTTGTGTTGTAGTTCCTCATCTCCTCAGGTGTTGTGTTGTAGTTCCTCACCTCCTCTTCTCCTCAGGTGTTGTGTTGTAGTTCCTCATCTCCTCAGGAGTTGTGGTGTAGTTCCTCATCTCCTCAGGAGTTGTGTTGTAGTTCCTCAACTCCTTTGGTGTTGTGTTGTAGTTCCTCATCTCCTCAGGTGGTGTTGTGTTGTAGTTCCTCATCTCCTCAGGTGTTGTGTTGTAGTTCCTCATCAACCTCATCTCCTCAGCTGTTGTGTTGTAGTTCCTCATCTCCTCAGGTGTTGTGTTGTAGTTCCTCATCTCCTCAGGTGTTGTGTTGTAGTTCCTCATCTCCTCAGGTGTTGTGTTGTAGTTCCTCATCTCCTTTGGTGTTGTGTTGTAGTTCCTCATCTCCTCAGGTGTTGTGTTGTAGTTCCTCATCTCCTCAGACGTTGTGTTGTAGTTCCTCATCTCCTTTGGTGTTGTGTTGTAGTTCCTCATCTCCTCAAGTGTTGTGTTGTAGTTCCTCATCTCCTCAGGCGTTGTGTTGTAGTTCCTCATCTCCTCAGGTGTTGTGTTGTAGTTCCTCATCTCCTCGGGCGTTGTGTTGTAGTTCCTCATCTCCTCATCTCCTCAGGAGTTGTGTTGTAGTTCCTCATCTCCTTTGGTGTTGTGTTGTAGTTCCTCATCTCCTCATCTCCTCAGGAGTTGTGTTGTAGTTCCTCATCTCCTCAGGCGTTGTGTTGTAGTTCCTCATCTCCTTTGGTGTTGTGTTGTAGTTCCTCATCTCCTTTGGTGTTGTGGTGTAGTTCCTCATCTCCTCAGGCGTTGTGGTGTAGTTCCTCATCTCCTTTGGTGTTGTGTTGTAGTTCCTCATCTCCTTTGGTGTTGTGTTGTAGTTCCTCACCTCCTCAGGTGTTGTGTTGTAGTTCCTCATCTCCTCAGGTGTTGTGTTGTAGTTCCTCATCTCCTCAGGTGTTGTGTTGTAGTTCCTCATCTCCTCATCTCCTCAGGAGTTGTGTTGTAGTTCCTCATCTCCTCATCTCCTCAGGTGTTGTGTTGTAGTTCCTCAACTCCTCATCTCCTCAGGTGTTGTGTTGTAGTTCCTCATCTCCTCAGGTGTTGTGTTGTAGTTCCTCACCTCCTCATCTCCTCAGGTGTTGTGTTGTAGTTCCTCACCTCCTCATCTCCTCAGGCGTTGTGTTGTAGTTCCTCATCTCCTCATCTCCTCAGGCGTTGTGTTGTAGTTCCTCATCTCCTCAGGCGTTGTGTTGTAGTTCCTCACCTCCTCAGGTGTTGTGTTGTAGTTCCTCATCTCCTCAGGTGTTGTGTTGTAGTTCCTCATCTCCTCATCTCCTCAGGTGTTGTGTTGTAGTTCCTCACCTCCTCAGGTGTTGTGTTGTAGTTCCTCATCTCCTCAGGTGTTGTGTTGTAGTTCCTCATCTCCTCAGGTGTTGTGTTGTAGTTCCTCACCTCCTCAGGTGTTGTGTTGTAGTTCCTCATCTCCTCATCTCCTCAGGTGTTGTGTTGTAGTTCCTCATCTCCTCAGGTGTTGTGTTGTAGTTCCTCATCTCCTCAGGTGTTGTGTTGTAGTTCCTCATCTCCTCATCTCCTCAGGTGTTGTGTTGTAGTTCCTCATCTCCTCAGGTGTTGTGTTGTAGTTCCTCATCTCCTCAGGTGTTGTGTTGTAGTTCCTCACCTCCTCAGGTGTTGTGTTGTAGTTCCTCATCTCCTCATCTCCTCAGGTGTTGTGTTGTAGTTCCTCATCTCCTCATCTCCTCAGGTGTTGTGTTGTAGTTCCTCATCTCCTCATCTCCTCAGGTGTTGTGTTGTAGTTCCTCATCTCCTCAGGTGTTGTGTTGTAGTTCCTCATCTCCTCAGGTGTTGTGTTGTAGTTCCTCACCTCCTCAGGTGTTGTGTTGTAGTTCCTCATCTCCTCACCTCCTCAGGTGTTGTGTTGTAGTTCCTCATCTCCTCATCTCCTCAGGTGTTGTGTTGTAGTTCCTCATCAACCTCATCTCCTCAGGTGTTGTGTTGTAGTTCCTCATCTCCTCAGGTGTTGTGTTGTAGTTCCTCATCTCCTCAGGTGTTGTGTTGTAGTTCCTCACCTCCTCAGGTGTTGTGTTGTAGTTCCTCATCTCCTCATCTCCTCAGGTGTTGTGTTGTAGTTCCTCATCTCCTCATCTCCTCAGGTGTTGTGTTGTAGTTCCTCATCTCCTCAGGTGGTGTTGTGTTGTAGTTCCTCATCTCCTCAGGCGTTGTGTTGTAGTTCCTCATCTCCTCATCTCCTCAGGAGTTGTGTTGTAGTTCCTCATCTCCTCATCTCCTCAGGTGTTGTGTTGTAGTTCCTCATCTCCTCATCTCCTCAGGTGTTGTGTTGTAGTTCCTCATCTCCTCATCTCCTCAGGTGTTGTGTTGTAGTTCCTCATCTCCTCATCTCCTCAGGTGTTGTGTTGTAGTTCCTCATCTCCTCAGGTGTTGTGTTGTAGTTCCTCATCTCCTCATCTCCTCAGGAGTTGTGTTGTAGTTCCTCATCTCCTCATCTCCTCAGGAGTTGTGTTGTAGTTCCTCATCTCCTCATCTCCTCAGGTGTTGTGTTGTAGTTCCTCATCTCCTCATCTCCTCAGGTGTTGTGTTGTAGTTCCTCATCTCCTCAGGTGTTGTGTTGTAGTTCCTCATCTCCTCATCTCCTCAGGTGTTGTGTTGTAGTTCCTCATCTCCTCAGGTGTTGTGTTGTAGTTCCTCATCTCCTCATCTCCTCAGGAGTTGTGTTGTAGTTCCTCATCTCCTCATCTCCTCAGGTGTTGTGTTGTAGTTCCTCATCAACCTCATCTCCTCAGGTGTTGTGTTGTAGTTCCTCATCTCCTCAGGTGTTGTGTTGTAGTTCCTCATCTCCTCAGGTGTTGTGTTGTAGTTCCTCATCTCCTCAGGTGTTGTGTTGTAGTTCCTCATCTCCTCATCTCCTCAGGTGTTGTGTTGTAGTTCCTCATCTCCTCATCTCCTCAGGAGTTGTGTTGTAGTTCCTCATCTCCTCATCTCCTCAGGAGTTGTGTTGTAGTTCCTCATCTCCTCATCTCCTCAGGTGTTGTGTTGTAGTTCCTCATCTCCTCATCTCCTCAGGTGTTGTGTTGTAGTTCCTCATCTCCTCAGGTGTTGTGTTGTAGTTCCTCATCTCCTCATCTCCTCAGGTGTTGTGTTGTAGTTCCTCACCTCCTCATCTCCTCAGGTGTTGTGTTGTCGTTCCTCATCTCCTCAGGTGTTGTGTTGTAGTTCCTCATCTCCTCATCTCCTCATCTCCTCAGGTGTTGTGTTGTCGTTCCTCATCTCCTCATCTCCTCAGGTGTTGTGTTGTAGTTCCTCATCTCCTCAGGTGTTGTGTTGTCGTTCCTCATCTCCTCATCTCCTCAGGTGTTGTGTTGTAGTTCCTCACCTCCTCATCTCCTCAGGTGTTGTGTTGTAGTTCCTCACCTCCTCATCTCCTCAGGTGTTGTGTTGTAGTTCCTCAGCTATATTGCATTCATAATGATGTAATTAATATGCCTCCCTTCAGACACCAATTCCCATTTCAAATGCAATCTTTGTTAATTAGGAATTAGGCTGCTGTTCAGCGCCAGAACGTGCTTCTCTTGTGTTCCCTCTAAAAGGCTCCATAGCGGCTCCCTCCGCAAGGACATTTTTATCAATAAACATGTATTAAAAGGACACAGCACCTTGGCAATGCATTGTACTATGGGGCTAATTCAGGTTCACGGTACAGACACAAACACATTTCTGCATGCTAAATGGCACCCTATTCCCTATATAGTGCACTACATTTGACCAGAGCCCCTATAAAGTTGTGCTTTATAAAGGGAAAAGGTTGCAATTTGGGACGTGGCACAGACCTCATTCGTGTTGTTACTATTGAGTACAGAACAATAGACAATAGCTCATGTTTGTCATAAGAGGTTTATAAAAAACCCTGAGGAGAAGAGGGGAAACATTTAAAGTGAGGTTGAGCCACGGTTCTAAGAGCTTCAGCATTCACAAAATTAACCTTGGTCTACTACTGAGCCCCTGAGCCACTTAAACAGATTGTTACGTTCTCCAGATTCTATGTTTTGGGTTTGTGTACGTGTGTTTTTCAGGAAACGGCTTCCTGGATTCCCCCAAGCAGCTGATTGGTCGGCCCCATATGGAGGTCTGATCCTGCCCTCTCGTTAGGGGACACAGCTGTCGGAAATGACAGATGGATAAAAGCCAGTGTTCCTTTGAAGAGAGCTTCTTGGATGTCCTGTGTTGGTCGTTGCTAAGAGACAGAGCTTCTTGGATGTCCTGTGTTGGTCGTTGCTAAGAGACAGAGCTTCTTGGATGTCCTGTGTTGGTCGTTGCTAAGAGACGGAGCTTCTTGGATGTCCTGTGTTGGTTGTTGCTAAGAGACAGAGCTTCTTGGATGTCCTGTGTTGGTTGTTGCTAAGAGACAGAGCTTCTTGGATGTCCTGTGTTGGTCGTTGCTAAGAGACAGAGCTTCTTGGATGTCCTGTGTTGGTCGTTGCTAAGAGACAGAGCTTCTTGGATGTCCTGTGTTGGTCGTTGCTAAGAGACAGGTATAGTTCAGTATTTTGTAGCTGCTACTTCTGAGGTATGTTTGAGCCAATAGGACTCAGCGTTTTTGATTATTGAAATTGTTCACTTTAAGTTTGTATTATTCTGTTTATGTTCCCAGAGGGGCCTGAGGGTATACATATACTTTATGGAACAATGTTATCTATTAACACAGGAAGTAGAGACTGTCATGGTACAATGTTATCTATTAACACAGGAAGTAGAGACTGTCATGGTACAATGTTATCTATTAACACAGGAAGTAGAGACTGTCATGGTACAATGTTATCTATTAACACAGGAAGTAGAGACTGTCATGGTACAATGTTATCTATTAACACAGGAAGTAGAGACTGTCATGGTACAATGTTATCTATTAACACAGGAAGTAGAGACTGTCATGTTATCTATTAACACAATGTTATCTATTAACACAGGAAGTAGAGACTGTCATGGTACAATGTTATCTATTAACACAGGAAGTAGAGACTGTCATGGTACAATGTTATCTATTAACACAGGAAGTAGAGACTGTCATGGTACAATGTTATCTATTAACACAGGAAGTAGAGACTGTCATGGTACAATGTTATCTATTAACACAGGAAGTAGAGACTGTCATGGTACAATGTTATCTATTAACACAGGAAGTAGAGACTGTCATGGTACAATGTTATCTATTAACACAGGAAGTAGAGACTGTCATGGTACAATGTTATCTATTAGCACAGGAAGTAGAGACTGTCATGGTACAATGTTATCTATTAACACAGGAAGTAGAGACTGTCATGGTACAATGTTATCTATTAACACAGGAAGTAGAGACTGTCATGGTACAATGTTATCTATTATGTTCATGGTACAATGTTATCTATTAACACAGGAAGTAGAGACTGTCATGGTACAATGTTATCTATTAACACAGGAAGTAGAGACTGTCATGGTACAATGTTATCTATTAACACAGGAAGTAGAGACTGTCATGGTACAATGTTATCTATTAACACAGGAAGTAGAGACTGTCAGATCTATTGTCATGGTACAATGTTAATCTATTAACACAGGAAGTAGAGACTGTCATGGTACAATGTTATCTATTAACACAGGAAGTAGAGACTGTCATGGTACAATGTTATCTATTAACACAGGAAGTAGAGACTGTCATGGTACAATGTTATCTATTAACACAGGAAGTAGAGACTGTCATGGTACAATGTTATCTATTAACACAGGAAGTAGAGACTGTCATGGTACAATGTTATCTATTAACACAGGAAGTAGAGACTGTCATGGTACAATGTTATCTATTAACACAGGAAGTAGAGACTGTCATGGTACAATGTTATCTATTAACACAGGAAGTAGAGACTGTCATGGTACAATGTTATCTATTAACACAGGAAGTAGAGACTGTCATGGTACAATGTTATCTATTAACACAGGAAGTAGAGACTGTCATGGTACAATGTTATCTATTAACACAGGAAGTAGAGACTGTCATGGTACAATGTTATCTATTAACACAGGAAGTAGAGACTGTCATGGTACAATGTTATCTATTAACACAGGAAGTAGAGACTGTCATGGTACAATGTTATCTATCTATTAACACAGGAAGTAGAGACTAACACAGGAAGTAGAGACTGTCATGGTACAATGTTATCTATTAACACAGGAAGTAGAGACTGTCATGGTACAATGTTATCTATTAACACAGGAAGTAGAGACTGTCATGGTACAATGTTATCTATTAACACAGGAAGTAGAGACTGTCATGGTACAATGTTATCTATTAACACAGGAAGTAGAGACTGTCATGGTACAATGTTATCTATTAACACAGGAAGTAGAGACTGTCATGGTACAATGTTATCTATTAACACAGGAAGTAGAGACTGTCATGGTACAATGTTATCTATTAACACAGGAAGTAGAGACTGTCATGGTACAATGTTATCTATTAACACAGGAAGTAGAGACTGTCATGGTACAATGTTATCTATTAACACAGGAAGTAGAGACTGTCATGGTACAATGTTATCTATTAACACAGGAAGTAGAGACTGTCATGGTACAATGTTATCTATTAACACAGGAAGTAGAGACTGTCATGGTACAATGTTATCTATTAACACAGGAAGTAGAGACTGTCATGGTACAATGTTATCTATTAACACAGGAAGTAGAGACTGTCATGGTACAATGTTATCTATTAACACAGGAAGTAGAGACTGTCATGGTACAATGTTATCTATTAACACAGGAAGTAGAGACTGTCATGGTACAATGTTATCTATTAACACAGGAAGTAGAGACTGTCATGGTACAATGTTATCTATTAACACAGGAAGTAGAGACTGTCATGGTACAATGTTATCTATTAACACAGGAAGTAGAGACTGTCATGGTACAATGTTATCTATTAACACAGGAAGTTATCTATTAGACTGTCATGGTACAATGTTATCTATTAACACAGGAAGTAGAGACTGTCATGGTACAATGTTATCTATTAACACAGGAAGTAGAGACTGTCATGGTACAATGTTATCTATTAACACAGGAAGTAGAGACTGTCATGGTACAATGTTATCTATTAACACAGGAAGTAGAGACTGTCATGGTACAATGTTATCTATTAACACAGGAAGTAGAGACTGTCATGGTACAATGTTATCTATTAACACAGGAAGTAGAGACTGTCATGGTACAATGTTATCTATTAACACAGGAAGTAGAGACTGTCATGGTACAATGTTATCTATTAAAGTAGAGACATGGTACAATGGAAGTAGAGACTGTCATGGTACAATGTTATCTATTAACACAGGAAGTAGAGACTGTCATGGTACAATGTTATCTATTAACACAGGAAGTAGAGACTGTCATGGTACAATGTTATCTATTAACACAGGAAGTAGAGACTGTCATGGTACAATGTTATCTATTAACACAGGAAGTAGAGACTGTCATGGTACAATGTTATCTATTAACACAGGAAGTAGAGACTGTCATGGTACAATGTTATCTATTAACACAGGAAGTAGAGACTGTCATGGTACAATGTTATCTATTAACACAGGAAGTAGAGACTGTCATGGTACAATGTTATCTATTAACACAGGAAGTAGAGACTGTCATGGTACAATGTTATCTATTAACACAGGAAGTAGAGACTGTCATGGTACAATGTTATCTATTAACACAGGAAGTAGAGACTGTCATGGTACAATGTTATCTGTTACAATGTTATCTATTACAGGAAGTAGAGACTGTCATGGTACAATGTTATCTATTAACACAGGAAGTAGAGACTGTCATGGTACAATGTTATCTATTAACACAGGAAGTAGAGACTGTCATGGTACAATGTTATCTATTAACACAGGAAGTAGAGACTGTCATGGTACAATGTTATCTATTAACACAGGAAGTAGAGACTGTCATGGTACAATGTTATCTATTAACACAGGAAGTAGAGACTGTCATGGTACAATGTTATCTATTAACACAGGAAGTAGAGACTGTCATGGTACAATGTTATCTATTAACACAGGAAGTAGAGACTGTCATGGTACAATGTTATCTATTAACACAGGAAGTAGAGACTGTCATGGTACAATGTTATCTATTAACACAGGAAGTAGAGACTGTCATGGACTACAATGTTATCTATTAACACAGGAAGTAGAGACTGTCATGGTACAATGTTATCTATTAACACAGGAAGTAGAGACTGTCATGGTACAATGTTATCTATTAACACAGGAAGTAGAGACTGTCATGGTACAATGTTATCTATTAACACAGGAAGTAGAGACTGTCATGGTACAATGTTATCTATTAACACAGGAAGTAGAGACTGTCATGGTACAATGTTATCTATTAACACAGGAAGTAGAGACTGTCATGGTACAATGTTATCTATTAACACAGGAAGTAGAGACTGTCATGGTACAATGTTATCTATTAACACAGGAAGTAGAGACTGTCATGGTACAATGTTATCTATTAACACAGGAAGTAGAGACTGTCATGGTACAATGTTATCTATTAGCACAGGAAGTAGAGACTGTCATGGTACAATGTTATCTATTAACACAGGAAGTAGAGACTGTCATGGTACAATGTTATCTATTAACACAGGAAGTAGAGACTGTCATGGTACAATGTTATCTATTAACACAGGAAGTAGAGACTGTCATGGTACAATGTTATCTATTAACACAGGAAGTAGAGACTGTCATGGTACAATGTTATCTATTAACACAGGAAGTAGAGACTGTCATGGTACAATGTTATCTATTAACACAGGAAGTAGAGACTGTCATGGTACAATGTTATCTATTAACACAGGAAGTAGAGACTGTCATGGTACAATGTTATCTATTAACACAGGAAGTAGAGACTGTCATGGTACAATGTTATCTATTAACACAGGAAGTAGAGACTGTCATGGTACAATGTTATCTATTAACACAGGAAGTAGAGACTGTCATGGTACAATGTTATCTATTAACACAGGAAGTAGAGACTGTCATGGTACAATGTTATCTATTAGCACAGGAAGTAGAGACTGTCATGGTACAATGTTATCTATTAACACAGGAAGTAGAGACTGTCATGGTACAATGTTATCTATTAACACAGGAAGTAGAGACTGTCATGGTACAATGTTATCTATTAACACAGGAAGTAGAGACTGTCATGGTACAATGTTATCTATTAACACAGGAAGTAGAGACTGTCATGGTACAATGTTATCTATTAACACAGGAAGTAGAGACTGTCATGGTACAATGTTATCTGTTAGCACAGGAAGTAGAGACTGTCATGGTACAATGTTATCTGTTAACACAGGAAGTAGAGACTGTCATGGTACAATGTTATCTATTAACACAGGAAGTAGAGACTGTCATGGTACAATGTTATCTATTAACACAGGAAGTAGAGACTGTCATGGGACAATGTTATCTATTAACACAGGAAGTAGAGACTGTCATGGTACAATGTTATCTATTAGCACAGGAAGTAGAGACTGTCATGTTTCTAGCTTGTCCCTGGTCCTCTACAACCTCCTAACAATCTAATACACTCACTATGGTAGTTTATTTTTTAAATGTCACCTTTATTTAACCAGGTAGGCCAGTTGAGAACACCTTTATTCAACCAGGTAGGACAATTTAGAACAAGTTCTCATTTACAACTGCGACCTGGCCAAGATAAAGCAAAGCAGTGCGACAAAAACAACAACAACAGAGTTACACATAAACAAATGTACAGTCAATAACAATAGAAACATCTATGTACAGTGTGTGCAAATGTAGAAACATATATACAAGGGACGCGACAAGACAATCAAAATAGACAACCCACTGCTACGCCATCTTGGAAATCACAGAGCACCTCCTTTCAAACCACTACACCCACTATGGTCTCCACAGAGCACCTCCTTACAAACCAATACACCCACTATGGTCTTCACAGAACACCTCCTTAAAAACCATTACACCCACTATGGTCTCCACAGAGCACCTCCTTACAAACCATTACACCCACTATGGTCTCCACAGAGCACCTCCTTACAAACCAATACACCCACTATGGTCTCCACAGAGCACCTCCTTACAAACCAATACACCCACTATGGTCTCCACAGAGCACCTCCTTACAAACCAATACACCCACTATGGTCTCCACAGAGCACCTCCTTACAAACCAATACACCCACTATGGTCTCCACATAGCACCTCCTTACAAACCAATACACCCACTATGGTCTCCACAGAGCACCTCCTTTCAAACCAATACACCCACTATGGTCTCCACATAGCACCTCCTTACAAACCAATACACCCACTATGGTCTCCCCATAGCACCTCCTTACAAACCAATACACCCACTATGGTCTCGACAGAGCACCTCCTTACAAACCAATACACCCACTATGGTCTCCACAGAATACTGCAGGGCTCAGAGGATATTAGTGTTGGTAATAATGTTGGTTAGAAGGATGCTGGAGAGGAGGGCACCCATTTATCTTCAGGTGTTTATTTTAACAGTGTGGGTCTCTTCTCCTTTGAACCAATACACCCACTACTCCTCCAGCTTCACCTCCTTAAAAACCACTTTTCCTCTCAGAGCCCTCCAGCTTCTACTTTCCTCCTCCTCTGATTTTCCTCCTCCTCCTCTTCCACCTCCGCTCCTCCTCCTCTTCCTCTCCTCTTCCACCTCCGCTCCTCCTCCTCTTCCTCTCCTCTTCCACCTCCTTACAAACCAATCCACCTCTTCCTCTCCTCTTCCCACCTCCGCTCCTCCTCCTCTTCCTCTCCTCTTCCACCTCCGCTCCTCCTCCTCTCCTCTCCTCTTCCACCTCCGCTCCTCCTCCTCTTCCCAATCTCCTCTTCCACCTCCGCTCCTCCTCCTCTTCCTCCATCACCTCTTCCACCTCCGCTCCTCCTCCTCTTCCTCTCCCACTCTTCCACCTCCGCTCCTCCTCCTCTTCCTCTCCTCTTCCACCTCCGCTCCTCCTCCTCTTCCTCTCCTCTTCCACCTCCGCTCCTCCTCCTCCTCTTCCTCTCTCCTCTTCCACCTCCGCTCCTCCTCCTCTTCCTCTCCTCTTCCACCTCCCTCCTCCTCTTCCTCTCCTCTTCCACCTCCGCTCCTCCTCCTCTTCCTCTCCTCTTCCACCTCCGCTCCTCCTCCTCTTCCTCTCCTCTTCCACCTCCGCTCCTCCTCCTCTTCCTCTCCTCTTCCACCTCCGCTCCTCCTCCTCTTCCTCTCCTCTTCCACCTCCGCTCCTCCTCCTCTTCCTCTCCTCTTCCACCTCCGCTCCTCCTCCTCTTCCTCTCCTCTTCCACCTCCGCTCCTCCTCCCTCTTTCCTCTCCTCCTCTCCACCTCCGCTCCTCCTCCTCTTCCTCTCCTCTTCCACCTCCGCTCCTCCTCCTCTTCCTCTCCTCTTCCACCTCCGCTCCTCCTCCTCTTCCTCTCCTCTTCCACCTCCGCTCCTCCTCCTCTTCCTCTCCTCTTCCACCTCCGCTCCTCCTCCTCTTCCTCTCCTCTTCCACCTCCGCTCCTCCTCCTCTTCCTCTCCTCTTCCACCTCCGCTTCCTCCCTCTCCACCTCCGCTCCTCCTCCTCTCCTCTTCCACCTCCGCTCCTCCTCCTCTTCCTCTCCTCTTCCCTCTTCCTCCGCTCCTCCTCCTCTTCCTCTCCTCTTCCACCTCCCTCTTCCTCCTCCTCCTCCTTCCTCTCCTCTTCCACCTCCGCTCCTCCTCCTCTTCCTCTCCTCTTCCACCTCCGCTCCTCCTCCTCTTCCTCTCCTCTTCCACCTCCGCTCCTCCTCCTCTTCCTCTCCTCTTCCACCTCCGCTCCTCCTCCTTCCTCCCTCTTCCATCTCCGCTCCTCTCCTCTTCCACCTCTTCCACCCTCCTCCTCCTCCTCTTCCTCTCCTCTTCCACCTCCGCTCCTCCTCCTCTTCTTCTCATCCTCCTCCTGTTCCACTTCTTTGTCCTCCTCTTCTTCTCATCCTCCTCCTGTTCCACTTCTTTGTCCTCCTCTTCTTCTCATCCTCCTCCTGTTCCACTTCTTTGTCCTCCTCTTCTTCTCATCCTCCTCCTGTTCCACTTCTTTGTCCTCCTCTTCTTCTCATCCTCCTCCTGTTCCACTTCTTTGTCCTCCTCTTCTTCTCATCCTCCTCCTGTTCCACTTCTTTGTCCTCCTCTTCTTCTCATCCTCCTCCTGTTCCACTTCTTTGTCCTCCTCTTCTTCTCATCCTCCTCCTGTTCCACTTCTTTGTCCTCCTCTTCTTCTCATCCTCCTCCTGTTCCACTTCTTTGTCCTCCTCTTCTTCTCATCCTCCTCCTGTTCCACTTCTTTGTCCTCCTCTTCTTCTCATCCTCCTCCTGTTCCACTTCTTTGTCCTCCTCTTCTTCTCATCCTCCTCCTGTTCCACTTATTTGTCCTCCTCTTCTTCTCATCCTCCTCCTGTTCCACTTATTTGTCCTCCTCTTCTTCTCATCCTCCTCCTGTTCCACTTATTTGTCCTCCTCTTCTTCTCATCCTCCTCCTGTTCCACTTATTTGTCCTCCTCTTCTTCTCATCCTCCTCCTGTTCCACTTCTTTGTCCTCCTCTTCTTCTCTTCCTCCTCCTGTTCCACTTCTTTGTCCTCCTCTTCTTCTCATCCTCCTCCTGTTCCACTTCTTTGTCCTCCTCTTCCTCTCCTCCTCTTCCCCTCACCCCAGCACACCACATCGAAAAGCCTGTTTGTACTGTCTGCACACACACACACACAAACACAACACACACACACACACAACTCAGCTCACACAACACACCCACAACACAACACGACACACAACACACACAACACAAACACAACACACACACACCTCAGAGGTGCTGCCTGGAGCCTTGTCTCTGTCCACTCAGCTTGTTTTTTGGGGGCTTGTATACTTGAAAGTACAACATGTTGACTTTGAGAGCAGAGTGCATACATGAATAAGGTTTAAGTCCCAAATGGAACCCTATTCCCTACATAGTGCACTACTTTAGACCAGAGCCCTATGGCACCCTATTCCCTACATAGTGCACTACTTTAGACCAGAGCCCTATGGCACCCTATATAGTGCACTACTTTAGATCAGAGCCCTATGGCACCCTATTCCCTACATAGTGCACTACTTTAGATCAGAGCCCTATGGCACCCTATTCCCTACATAGTGCACTACTTTGGAACAGAGACCAAAGGGCCCTGGTCTAATGGAGTGCACTATAAAGGGAATAGGGTGCCATTTTGGGAAACAGAGCACCAACAGGAATTGGAGTTCCTGTCCGCTCTAATCACTTACTGTAGCTGTAAATAAACAAGACAATTAATATCCCAGCGTCAGATTTCATGTCCCGTAGTAACCAGGGTTCAGTGAGATATGTACTGTTATTGTGTGTGTGTGTGTGTCATAGTACGGTCAATGTCATGGCTCTTTATTTGTGCGAGTTTGGACAATGAATAGGCCTAATTAAAGAATGAATAGTCTATGTTTGTCTGAACTCAGTCTGAACTCAATGCGGAACATACCAGGACCTGTTCAACAGCATCCTGGGACAGTAACAACTCAGGGACAGATGCTTTTACAACAGATCTCTTGGTTTTAGGTACTGTGTTTATCCGCTGTCTAATGAGCTCTCTGTTGGACTGTTAGCGTGGCAGGTAGCCTAGCGGTTAAGAGCATTGGGCCGGGCCTTCCGAGTGGCACAGTGGTCTGGGTTCGAGTCCAGGCTCTGTCAAAGCCGGCCTCGACCGGGAGACCCATGGGGCGGCAGCGTCCGGGTTAGGGGAGGGTTTCGCCAACAGGGATGTCCTTGTCCCATCACACACTAGCGACTGCTGTGGCGGTGCCGGGCGCAGTGCACGCCGACACGGTCGCCAGGTGTACGGAGTGTTTCCTCCGACACATTGGTGCGGCTGGCTTCCGGGTTAAGTGGGCATTGTGTCAAGAAGCAGTGTGGCTTGGTTGGGTCGTGTTTTCGGAGGACGCACGGCTCTCGAGCTTCACCTCTCCCGAGTCCATAGGGGAGTTGCAGCGATGAGACAAGACTGTAACTACCAATTGGGGAGAAAAAGGGGTAAAAAATGGGGGGTAAAAAGGGTAAAAAAAGAAGGAAGAAAATAGTTTTAGGCCAATAAATGAAAGGTTGCTGTTTCGAATCCCCAAACCAATTAGATGAAACATCTGTTGATGTGCCCTTGAGCAAGGCATTTGCTAAATTTAGCATCTGTTAAATGACTAAATGAGGGGTTGGGATGAAAGCGGATGTCAAATTTCAGTTTTAAAGGAATCTTAATCATAACTCTGTGAGTTGGACTAGTTGTGAGTTGGACTAGTTGTGAGAAGGACTAGCTGAGAGTTGGACTAGCTGAGAGTTGGACCAGCTGAGAGTTGGACTAGCTGTAAACTGGACTAGCTGTAAGCTGGACTAGCTGGGAGCTGGACTAGCTGGGAGCTGGACTAGCTGGGAGCTGGACTAGCTGAGAGTTGGACTAGCTGAGAGTTGGACTAGCTGTGAGTTGGACTAGCTGTGAGTTGGACTAGCTGAGAGTTGGACTAGCTGAGAGTTGGACTAGCTGAGAGTTGGACTAACTGAGAGTTGGACTAGCTGTGAGCTGGACTAGCTGTGAGCTGGACTAGCTGAGAGTTGGACTAGCTGTGAGTTGGACTAACTGGACTAGCTGTGAGTTGGACTAGCTGTGAGTTGGACTTGCTGGACTAGCTGTGAGCTGGACTAGCTGTGAGTTGGACTAGCTGTGAGCTGGACTAGCTGTAAGTTGGACTAGCTGGACTAGCTATGAGCTGGACTAGCTGTGAGTTGGACTAGCTGGACAAGCTGTGAGTTGGACTAGCTGAGAACTGGACTAGCTTTGAGTTGGACTAGCTGGACTAGCTGTGAGCTGGACTAGCTGTGAGCTGGACTAGCTGTGAGTTGGACTATCTGGACTAGCTGTGGGTTGGACTAGCTGTGAGTTGGACTAGCTGTGAGCTGGACTAGAGAGAGACACGACAGACAGACAGACAGACAGACAGACAGACAGACAGACAGACAGACAGACAGACAGACAGACAGACAGACAGACAGACAGACAGACAGACAGACAGACAGACAGACAGACAGACAGACAGACAGACAGACAGACAGACAGACAGACAGACAGACAGACAGACAGACAGACAGACAGACAGACAGAGACCCAGCTTCCCTATCAAATCTAAAAATCTCAAATAGAAAACTGAAGAAAATGAACATTTAATGACAAATGGTTTGATGAAGAATGCAAAAATCTAAGAAAGAAATTGAGAAACCTGTCCAACCAAAAACATAGAGACACGGAAAACCTGAGTCTACGCCTTCACTATGGTGAATCACTAAAACAATACAGAAATACACTACAGAAAGAGAAGGAACAGCACGTCAGAAATCAGCTCAATGTTATTGAAGAATCCATAGACTCTAATTAATGAAATGATCAAATATACAGACAACAAATTCCAATTGTCTATACTAAAACTCTTTAACATCATCCTTAACTCTGGAATCTTCCCCAATATTTGGAACCAAGGACTGATCACCCCAATCCACAAAAGTGGAGACAAATTTGACCCCAATAATGACCGTGGAATATGCGTCAACAGTAACCTTGGGAAAACCCTCTGCATTATCGTTAACAGCAGACTCGTACATTTCCTCAACGAAAACAATGTGCTGAGCAAATGTCAAATTGGGTTTTTACCAAATTACCGTACAACAGACCATGTATTCACCCTGAACACCCTAATTGACAACCAAACAAACCAAAACAAAGGCAAAGTCTTCTCATGGTTTGTTGATTTCAAAAAAGCCTTCGACTCAATTTGGCATGAGGGTCTGCTATACAAATTGATGGAAAGTGGTGTTGGGGGTAAAACATACGGCATTATAAAATCCATGTACACAAACAACAAGTGTGCGGTTAAAATTGGCAAAAAACACATTTCTTCACACAGAGTCGTGGGGTTAGACAGGGATGCAGCTTAAGCCCCACCATCTTCAACATATATATCAACGAATTGGCGAGTGCACGAGAAAAGTCTGCAGCACCCGGCCTCACCCTGTTAGAATCTGAAGTCAAATGTCTACTGTTTGCTGATGATCTGGTGCTTCTGTCACCAACCAAGGAGGGCCTACAGCAGCACCTAGATCTTCTGCACAGATTCTGTCAGACCTGGGCACTGACAGTAAATCTCAGTAAGACCAAAATAATGGTGTTCCAAAAAAGGTCCAGTCGCCAGGACCACAAATACAAATTCCATCTAGACACTGTTGCCCTAGAGCACACAAAAAAACTATACAAACCTTGGCCTAAACATCAGTACCACAGGTAACTTCCACAAAGCTGTGAACGGTCTGAGAGACAAGGCAAGAAGAGCATTCTATGCCATCAAAAGGAACATAAATTTCAACATACCAATTAGGATCTGGCTAAAAATACTTGAATCAGTCATAGAGCCCATTGCCCTTTACGGTTGTGAGGTCTGGGGTCCGCTCACCAAACAAGACTTCACAAAATGGGACAAACACCAAATTGAGACCTGCATACAGAATTCTGCAAAAATATCCTCAGTGTACAACGTAGAACACCAAATAATGCATGCAGAGCAGAATTAGGCCGATACCCACTAATTATCAAAATCCAGAAAAGAGCTGTTAAATTCTACAACCAACCAAAAGGAAGCGATTCCCAAACCTTCCATAATAAAGCCATCACCTACAGAGAGCTGAACCTGGAGAAGAGTCCCCTAAGCAAACTGGTTCTGGGGCTCTGTTCACAAACACAAACACACCCACAGAGCCCCAGGACAGCAGCACAATTAGACCCAACCAAATCATGAGAAAACAAAAAGATCATTACTTGACACATTGGAAAGAATTAACAAAAAAACAGAGCAAACTAGAATGCGATTTGGCCCTAAACAGAGAGTACACCGTGGCATAATACCTGTCCACTGTGACTGACCCAAACATAAGGAAAGCTTTGACTATGTACAGACGTCTGCTAAATGACTTAAATGTAAATGTAAATGTGAGCATAGCCTTGCTATTGAGAAAGTCCGCCGTAGACAGACCTGGCTCTCAAGAGAAGACAGGCTATGTGCACACTGCCCACAAAATAAGATGGAAACTGAGCTCCACTTCCTAACCTCCTGTCCAACGTATGACCATATTAGAGAGACCTATTTCCCTCAGATTACACAGATCCACAACGAATTTGAAAACAAATCCAATTTTGATAAACTCCACAGTGTGCCATCACAGCAGCAAGATTTGTGACCTGTTGCCAAAAGAAAAGGGCAACCAGTGAAGAACAAACACCATTGTAAATACAACCCATATTTATGCTTATTTATTTTCCCTTGTGTTCTTTTAACCATTTGTACATTGTTACAACACTGTATATATATGTATAATATGACATTTGTAATGTCTTTATTGTTTTGAAACTTTTGTATGTGTAATGTTTACTGTTTATTTTTATTGTTTATTTCACTTTTCTATATTATCTACCTCACTTGCTTTGGCAATGTTATCACGTTCCCCATGCCAATAAAGCCACTTGAATTGAATTGAGAGAGAGAGAGAGAGAGAGAGAGAGAGAGAGAGAGAGAGAGAGAGAGAGAGAGAGAGAGAGAGAGAGAGAGAGAGAGAGAGATAATCTATACAGATCCAGGAAATTGAGAAGAACCCAGACAAACATTTCCCTGATAATGGTCCTTGTGGGGTTTCCATGAAGTTCTTCCCCACAACAGACTGACTGGTTGCCTGGTTACACAACCCTGAACCCTGACCCCCACGTTGTTTCAAAGCATTCAGACTGGTTTACCCAGGCAATCTCTCTGTCTCTCCAGGCCATCTGAAACTAATCCAATCACCTCAGCCATTCCCATAATAATCCATCTAGACCATCATCACCACGGTTAACAAACAATGTTAGGGCTCCAAATTCAATTTTCTCCAGTTAGCAATTGAATTGTTGATCAATTACCATATCATAGAGATGAGGGATTGTCAGAGCAATGGGAGGGACTTCCACAGCACATGAATAAGCCATGGGTACAGCAAAGGCATTATGGGTAAGGGAATCACTAAATCTAAATCCCTCCTTTCTGTCATTACATTATCATTGAAGAGTAGTGTGTGTGTGTGTGTGTGTTAATAGCTAAAGGGATGCATGGAAACTGCAAACAGGGGCTAATTTGACAAGCTATGAGCATAGAGATGTATACCAACAGTAATGCAACTGTTGGGAACAATGTTCAAGCAAATGTAATATGAGTTCTCTCACAAAAGTATTACTACTTATTAGCACTTATTAGCACTTATTAGCACGTATTACCACGTATTAGCACTTATTAGCACTTATTAGCACGTATTAGCACTTATTAGCACGTATTAGCACTTATTAGCACGTATTAGCACTTATTAGCACTTATTAGCATTTAGCACTTATTACCACTTATTACCACTTATTACCACTTATTACCACTTTTCTTTTACAAGTCAGAATTGAGGCTTGCAACAGTAGATGGGCCAGGGTGTACATGCACATTTCCAGATATCATCAACAGTAATACAATCAAGGCACGGCAGAGGACAGGGAGAGCTCTGCAAGTGTTAATTTATGACATCTGAATGTGCATCAGATGGCAACAAGATCATACTGTACAGTAATTTTATCAGGTAACATGAATACAAAGCCAGCGAGAGGTGATTATAATATGATGAGAGGCCAAAAGTCTGTGTAACCAATAGAGAGTCAGAGTCCCTGTCAGGATTTGGCCAGGGTTGTTCCGGTTTTTGGTCACTAGATGCCCCCATTGTGCCTTTTGACCTTTTGTTTTCCCTTGATCCCCATTATTATTTGCACCTGTGCCTCGTTTCCCCTGATTGTATTTAAACCCTTTGTTTTACTCAGTTCTTTGCTCTGTGTTTGTATGTTAGCACCCAGCCCTAGTACTCTGTGAGCTCTTGTTGATCCCGGTGGACTCTCTTGTGGAGTTCTGTTTTTTGTTCTTGTTTGTTTGTTTTTGAGTATCTTTTGAGGGTTTTTGTGCTGTGCCTTCCACCTTGTGGAGCAAGAGGCCTTAATGGCTAGACATTCTCATCTTCTGTCGGAGATGCTGACTTCCATAAAGCAGATATCTGATCGACTTACCCCGGCAACAGTTCCCGTCCCAGTACCTCAGATTCACGTACCCATGGCAGTTAACCCTCTGGCTGAACCTCGTCTTCCACCTCCCCAACGGTCCTCAAGTGATCCAAGTGCTTGTAAAGGGTTTCTCACCCAATGTTCTCTCTCCTTCGAGCTGCAACCCTCGTCGTTCCCCACCGACCGGTCTAAGATCGCATATATCATCACCCTGCTGTCGGAAAAAGCCCTGGCCTGGGCTACTGCTGTGTGGGATGCCCATAGTTCCTGCTGTGCCAGCTACTCTGCCTTTGCTGAGGAATTCAAACGAGTGTTTCAAGGCCCAAGCAGTGGTCCTGACTCAGCCAAACAGCTCCTGACTCTCCACCAAGGTCGGCGCAGCGTGACGGACTATGCCATCCAGTTCCGCACGGTGGCAGCAGCGAGTGGCTGGAACAATGAGGCGCTCACGGTGTGCTTTCTGAAAGGCCTTTCCGACACTATCCAAGATGAACCTGCCACTCGGGAACCACCGGACAATCTCGAGTCCCTGATCAAGTTGGCCTCACGCATTGATCAGCGTCTGAGAGAGAACTCAACCGTAGACCTCTAGCCCCTATCAGTCCCAGCTCCGAGTCCCCACCTTTATCCTCGCTGGCTCCACCGGAACCCATGTAGATTGGACGCATCTCCCAGGCTGAGAGAGACCGCCGGATGAGGGAGCGACGCTGTCTATATTGCGGCAAACTGGGCCATTTCCGTTCCACGTGTCCCGGGCTCCAGGGAAACGCTCTGTCCCATACAGACCGGGGGGAACTGTAACGGGAAACATAACCTCTTCCCATCCGTCCAACTCCCGTCTGCTCATTCCAGTCATCCTTTCCTGGGACAACCACAATCTTCACCTTCAAGCCTTGGTAGACTCTGGAGCCGCAGGTAACTTCATGGATGGTGTCTGGGCGAAGGAGAATGGCGTTCCCTCTGAACCTCTAAGTGACCCCATGAGGGTTACTACATTGGATAGAAGCCCTTTGGGATCTGGACTTGTCACTCATGTCACTACCTCCTTGCGACTTTCAGTTTCACAACACCAGGAATTGATGAACTTTCATTTGATCTCCTGTTCCGAGTTCCCTCTCGTCCTTGGATACCCCTGACTTCACAGCCATAACCCTCACATCGACTGGTCTGTGGGCACTATCAAGCAGTGGGGTCCTATCAAGCAGGGGTCGGATCTTTTCCCTATCTCCACCCGAATGAGCTGCTATGGATACCTACATCAAGGACGCTCTGGAAGCAGGCCTCATGCGTCCATCCACCTCCCCGGCGGGAGCAGGGTTTTTCTTTGTGGCCAAGAAAGACGGTGGATTACGTCCTTGCATCGACTACCGGGGACTCAATGCCATAACCGTCCGTAACCGTTACCCGCTACCCCTTATGGCCACAGCCTTCGAGCTGCTCCAGGAAGCAGTTGTTTTCACTAAGCTTGACCTGTGGAACGCATACCATCTTGTGCGGATCAGACCTGGTGACGAGTGGAAGACCGCTTTCAACACGCCTACTGGTCACTATGAATACTTGGTGATGCCCTTCGGCCTGACCAACGCCCCAGCGGTGTTCCAAGCGCTCATAAACGATGTGCTTAGGGATATGCTTAACATATTTGTGTTCGTTTACTTGGATGACATCCTCATCTTTTCGAGCTCTCTTCAAGAACACACTAAGCATGTCAGACAAGTACTCAAACACCTCCTAGACAGCCATCTGTACGTTAAACCGGAAAAATGTGAATTCCATTCATCCCGAGTACAATTCCTGGGATTTGTAGTGGAACCCGGTCGAGTCCAAATGGACCCCAGGAAGGTAGGGGCGGTAGCGGATTGGGCCACCCCCAAATCCGTTAAGGAAGTTCAGTGTTTCCTGGGCTTCACTAACTTTTACCGCAAGTTCATCAAGAACAGCTTGGTGGCAGCCCCTCTCTCAGCTTTAACCAAGGGTGGCAATGCAAGGTTTTTGTGGGGAAGAGAAGCTGAGACGGCCTTCCAAGGACTCAAGCAGCGCATCCTCTCTGCTCCCATCCTGATACTACCGACTACGGATGAACCGTTTGTGGTGGAGGTAGACGCCTCAGAGGTTGGTGTTGGAGCTGTCCTGTCTCAGAGGGGTGAAGACAAGAAGCTTCATCCGTGCGCTTTCTTCTCACACCGGCTTACCCCGGCTGAGAGGAACTTCGATGTGGGGGATCGTGAACTCCTAGCGGTTAAGATGGCATTGAAGGAATGGAGACACTGGCTCGAGGGGGCTTCTCACCCGTTTCAAGTGCTTACGGACCACAAAAATCTGGAGTATATCAAGCAGGCGAAGCGGTTGAACTCTAGACAAGCTAGATGGTCTCTTTTCTTCAATCGATTCCAGTTTATCCTCACCTATCGGCCCGGGTCGAAGAATCTCAAACCGGATGCCCTGTCCCGAGTCTACGCTCCTGCCATTCGAGATGACACGGACATGCCTGTCCTTCCTGCTGCTAAGATCGTGGCTCCGATCTCGTGGCAAGTTGAGGATACCGTGAGACGAGCTCAAGCTATTGAACCGGACCCGAAAGGAGGTCCTGCCAATCGGTTGTTTGTCCCCAAGGCAGTGAGGACTCAGGTCCTTCTGTGGGGGCACTCCTCTCGCCTCACCCATCCCATGGCAATACTACTATCCTAGTCATAATCGACAGGTTTTCAAAGGCCCTCTGACTAAGTTACTACCTTCTGCCAAGGAAACGGCTGAGTTGGTAATTAATCATGTGTTCCGAGTCTTCGGCATTCCTCAAGATATGGTTTCTGACAGAGGTCCCCAGTTCGCCTCTAGGTTTTGGAAGGCCTTCTGCCAACTCATGGGGGCTTCTGCCAGTCTATCTTCAGGGTACCATCCGGAGTCCAACGGCCAAACAGAGAGGATGAATCAAGCGCTGGAAACCACCCTCCGATGTATGACTCGTAACAACCCGTCCACATGGTCGTCCTTCATTGTTTGGGCCGAATACGCGCACAACACCTTGCGCTCCTCCTCCACTGGTATGTCCCCGCACGAGTGTCAGTTTGGCTATGCCCCTCCATTGTTCCCGGACCAGGAGGCAGAAGTCAGAGTGCCTTCAGCCTTGAAGTTCGTCAGACACTGTCGGCTTATGTGGAGGAAGACCCGTCTTAACCGTCTTAATCATATGCGTTCCTCACAGAGGTACCAACAACATTTCCCTTGATCCCCATTATTATTTGCACCTGATTGTATTTGCACCACCTGTGCCTCGTTTCCCCTGATTGTAATTAAACCCTTTGTTTTACTCAGTTCTTTGCTCTGTGTTTGTATGTTAGCACCCAGCCCTAGTACTCTGTGAGCTCTTGTTGATCCCGGTGGACTCTCTTGTGGAGTTCTGTTTTTTTGTTCTTGTTTGTTTGTTTTTGAGTATCTTTTGAGGGTTTTTGTGCTGTGCCTTCCACCTTGTGGATTTGCCTTTTTGTCTTGGAGGGTTGCCTTTGTTCTTGTGGAATTCCTTTTGAGGTTGTGGAGTTACATGGTTTCCTGAAGAACTTCACTTTTTACTTCATTAAATACACCGTCTCAAGTACTGCTGTGTCTGCCTCATCTTCTGGGTTCTGCTGACTATTCGTGGCTCAGTTGGTTTAGTGACTGTTTCTCACTCCGGAGACCCGGGTTCGTAACCGGGTCCTGACAGTTCCGAGTGTGGTAACAAACATAGTCTGTCCAACGGTTGGGCAAAGAAAGTTTGTAGTCAACAAAGCATCCAGGAGTCATGAGGCAAATAGCAAAACAGCAAAATGCACAAGAAAAAAATATATATGTTTAACGACTTGGGGCTAGCCATGGTAAGTTCAGAGTCACTCACCCCAACAGTGTGTGAGTCATTCATCCCAACATTGTGTGAGTCAATCATCCCAACAGTGTGTGAGTCATACATCCCAACAGTGTGTGAGTCATTCATCCCAACAGTGTGTGAGTCAATCACCCCAACAGTGTGTGAGTGCTGGAGGTACCTGTACCCGACAGGGAGAGAGGGGTGAATGTGGTGGCGTTACCTGTACCAGACAGGGGGAGACAGGCCAGGGTAGACGGTGAACAGAGAGGAGGGAGTGTGGTGGGGTTACCTGTACCAGACAGGGGAAGGAAGTTTTCTTGTAGAAAATGCCAGTGAATGGTTGAAAAACGTGAGAACTCACATGCAGCTGTGTCCACCCCCCTGCAGATGCTATCCTCCTAATAGCCCAATGTAGCTATGCTATCCTCCTACTAACCTGATGTAGCTATGCTATCCTCCTACTAGCCTGATGTAGCTATGCTATCCTCCTGCTAACCTGATGTAGCTATGCTATCCTCCTACTAGTCTGATGTAGCTATGCTATCCTCCTAATATCCAGATGTACCTATGCTATCCTCCTACTAGCCTGATGTAGCTATGCTATCGTCCTGCTAGCCCGATGTAGCTATGCTATCCTCCTACTAGCCTGATGTAGCTATGCTATTCTCCTAATAGCCAGATGTAGCTATGCTATCCTCCTAATAGCCAGATGTACCTATGCTATCCTCCTACTAGTCTGATGTAGCTATGCTATCCTCCTGCTAGCCCGATGTAGCTATACTATCCTCCTACTAACCTGATGTAGCTATCCTGATCTCACCTCACTTGCTCAAATTGTATATAGACTTATTGTTCTACTGTATGTTATATGTTATAACGTGTATGTTATAACGGTACAAGGCAGTACCATGGTCCCGTAGTAACAGTACATGAACTCACCCCTCACCACAATATATAGAGCTAAATGAGTCAACCTATAACTGTTTTCCTCAGATCAGAGATGTGTCCCAAATGGTACCTTATTCCCCTTATAGTGCAATACTTTTGACCACCAGGACCCATATAGGGCTCAGTTAGAAAGTAGTGCACTATGTAGGGGATAGCAGGGTGCCATTTGGGATAGAACATTTGGTTTCATGTTGTGGTTGATTACCAGAGTGTGAACGGAGATGGAGGTACTAGGACCTATCTGTGCGATGATCGTTCACCTTCTAGACTGTTCCACAGACCATTTCAGATGATTTAGAGACAACTAGAGACTATTTCAGACTTTCAGACTGTTATTTCAGAATTGCAGTCCATTACTTAACGTAAGGACTTAAAACTCAGGATTCTGTAAAAGCATACCCAAGTGAGGATATGTGTTGACTTATAGCTTCCTGTGCCAACCGGAAGTGCCATCATTGGTGTCTCTTGGGCTTTTTCGAGGGGTTAAAAAAGTCAGATCTTTCCAAAACTTCATATATGTGATTAGGCAACCCCCATGAACTGTAAATCAGTAATTTTTCCCATAAAATTTCAAAGGAAAACTAAATCACGCACACAGCTTGGAAGTAGGGACACATTGGGGTGCGTAGAGACATACACGGCTCGCATTAGTTAACCTTGTTGGAACTTTTAAAGAACCGTCAGACCTAGAGTTCCGAAACTTTAGAATCCTGTTCTAGACCTCCGGTCGATAGTGCGTGGTGAGTTACGTGGCTATAGAAGGTTCTCGGACCGAGAAACAGCCTTGTACATTTGCAATGACTTCAATTCATTTTGACCATTACGAAAATTACGACATTTAGAAAAGTCTCAGAGACACAAGACTAGGTGCATTGCGACAGACTCTGCCCATATAGACAGACCCCAACGTTTATGTCCGATAGCTCATTCAAGGACCCCGTAGCAAGTCATGGAAAAAAGTGGATTTTCAGCACCAATTAGGGTTTTGCTCGGACACCAAATGACCGATCGAGCCGAAACATGGGATTCGGGGTCGCCTCAGCTAGGCCTACACATAACATAAGAAATGGACCCACAGCTAGAACGTAACTACGTGTTTTATGTTTTTTTATGGTTTGAACCGAAGGCGTTGTGAATTTTGGGCCAGCTCTGAAGTATGTGATAGTTGGCTACTAAACGAGTTGGAAAAAGTGGGTTTAGTGTCAGTTTGTATCAGTTTGGTGTCAGAATGATATCTAATTGACTGATGGACAGTGACTTGCTGGTGACTCTTGTCCATTTGCAATATGTTTAAACAGTGAGGTACCATCACCAGTGACATTCTGAAATCAACCCTAACGAGCCATTGAGATGAACCAGAATCACTGCCCAGCCATCCCGAGTTCATCAGGCCAGTCAATTTCACATTCCTGCAGGATTTTTATAGCATGACAAATTCGTGATGGTACCTGCCCATTGAACCATATTGCAAATGCACAGTGACTTTGCAAAAGTAAGAAAACATGAAACAAATGGACAATGAAATCACCATATTTTTATTTTTAGGTCACCAGGTGCATATTTCAAATCACCAGTTGCACGGATGTATAAGGGCGCCCATGGATAGAGGGCCGTAGTAGGGTACTCACATAGTGGGCATGGACAATAGGAGTCCCGGTAAATGCATTTACAACCATATTTTTTATTTTTGGGTTACCAGGTGCCTATTTTCAATCACCAGTTGCACAACAATGCACGTGCATATGCAATATGATTCAACAGTGAAAAAACAGACATGATGAAGTCAACACAACGAGCGATGGAAAGGAGCAACTATCACTGCCAGGCCATCCTGTGTTCATCAGGCCAGTCAATTTAGCATTTCTGCAGGATTTTTGAGCATGTCAAATTTCTTATGGCATTTGGTCCCCAAAAAAAAGTTACTTTTGACTTTTGACTACACACAAAATTCGAAAGAATTTCAAAAAACGGTCCAGAAAACACTTTTTTAAGGGGTGTGTGAAGGTTTTCACAAAATTTAGACATTTTTTACTTTTGACTTTTGACATCCTATGAAATCATATTGAAAATGGATAAAACATATTACTTATGCGCATGTAAAAAAATCAAATATATATGATAATAAAATTGGTCAAAAGTATGTTCATACAGTTCTTACACATGTATAATTGACAAAAAAACGGTCCAGAAAGCACTTTTTTAAGGGGTGATAAGTTTTTGACAAAAAATTCATTTTTTTCAAAATTTTGCTTTTGGATGTTGACTTGGGTTACATTTCCAATATGAATAAAAAAAGGGGAGCGGATTCGCCACCTGTTGGATTTTTAACCTGTTAGAGACACCCGTTCCCATTTGGGAACGCGCCCCCACCCCCCCCCCCAGCTGGAATGTGGCGCAGGGAACGCAAGAAATATTCCTAAAAATATTTAACCTCCACACATTAACAAGTAAAATAGCTCAAATGAAAGATAAACAATATTTACATATTTATGTATAAACATATAAACATAGCACATATTTATGTCAAACCACCACCGCAGACATAGCTCATTTGCATAGCCAAGTAGGAAAAAATATGCAATCAACAAACGCAGGATAAAAAAAAAATCATTTCACTAACCTTTTGAAATCTTCATCAAATGACAGTAATATAACATGTGTAATGTTACACAGTACATTCATTTTTTTTCAATAATATGCTATATATATCCATAAATCTCTGTTTACAATTACGCATCGTTCAAAAAATGCTACTAAAATGTCCTGAGAAATGAAATAGCTCCGGCAGATAACGTCAGCTAACAAGGAATACACATCATAAACTTTGACTAAATATGCATGTTTTAACATATGTATAGCAAGATACACTTCTTCTAAATGCAATTGCTGTGTTACATTTAATTTTAACGTTACATTTTGCGTTCACTAGGCTATAATAGGGAGTCGGCGCTCCCACATTAGCATAATGACTCCTCTATCTTGGGGTCGACAGAAACCCAAAATTAATACATAAATATTCCCTTACCTATTCCCTTACCTTTGTTGTTCTTCCATCAAACGACCTGGAAGGGATTATACTTACCAAACCAGCATTTCGTTTTCAAGTCTGCGTCTTTCGGTTCTCAAAATACCCACATTTCGTTCGAAATGTACGCAGAATTGAAGTGGGTGCGCACCAAAACGTTGAAATTATATATTATATGTCGAGTTAACTTGTCAAACTAACTTCATAATCAAGCTTTAACATGTTATAAAGGTGTACAGCAATTTTGAGAACAAACAGAAACACAGGCACCGTTCAATCGATCTTGGAAAAAGAGAGGACTTGACCACTGCACACAGAAAAGTGACAGGTGTTTTTGATTGACTGGGAGCATACCGCGTGCTCAAACTCTCGCGAGCGGGCGATTCTCACAATGACAAGCCCCATTGAAAGCTGAGATCACGCTGAACACGTGGAGACTGTTCCTGAGCTGTAACTGTTTGTGGAGGGTGTTTGTGATGACGTCAAAGGTGGCCCAACTTTTCAGATGAGAAGAGATAGTTTGGCAGAATGCATATTTTGAGAGTTCTGCTTTACATAGAGACAAAATTTAAACGGTTTTAAAAGCTTTAGAGTGTTTTCTATTTAATAATATTTTTTATTTTGCATATATTAGCAACTTTTGACAAAAAATAATTATGTTTACTATGGGCACGCAATTACTCCAGCGGGGGCAGTAGACAGCCCTATCCCTAAGAGGTGTTACAACTGGCAATTGCCATTGGCATTTGCAATACACTCTGCATGAATCAACGCCAAATTGGATGGTATTGGACAATGTGTATATGGTTTGTCCGATGCCAATGACTTGCCATTCATTTTTGTCCAATACAGGGGGGGGGGTATTCCCTTACAAACAATTTCAGACAATTTCAGGCTATTCCACACTTTCAGAACTCTGGTGTACTGCTCAACAACAGACAGGACAGCAGTCTTGGTATTATGATGAAAATTAAAAGGCTGACTTCTTCATTCATTCTGTAGTCACTTAACAATGTGTATAGTAGTTGTGGAGTTGTTGGGGAATATTAGTTAAAAGATCTCATCTGGAGGCAGAAAAAACATGAGCGGATAGTCCCCTTATCTCTATGTAACCCCCTCCCCTTTTCTCTATGTAACCCCCTCCCCTTTTCTCTATGTAACCCCCTCCCCTTTTCTCTATGTAACCCCCCCCTCCCTTTTCTCTATGTAACCCCTCCCCTTTTCTCTATGTAACCCCCTCCCCTTTTCTCTATGTAACCCCCTCCCTTTTCTCTATGTAACCACCCTCCCCTTATCTCTATGTAACCACCCTCCCCTTATCTCTATGTAACCCCTCCCCTTTTCTCTATGTAACCCCCTCCCCTTTTCTCTATGTAACCCCCTCCCCTTTTCTCTATGTAACCCCCCTCCCCTTTTCTCTATGTAACCCCCCTCCCCTTTTCTCTATGTAACCCCCCTCCCCTTTTCTCTATGTAACCCCCCTCCCCTTTTCTCTATGTAACCCCCCTCCCCTTTTCTCTATATAACCCCCCTCCCCTTTTCTCTATGTAACCCCCCTCCCCTTTTCTCTATGTAACCCCCTCCCCTTTTCTCTATGTAACCCCCTTTTTCTCTATGTAACCCCCTCCCCTTTTCTCTATGTAACCCCCTCCCCTTTTCTCTATGTAACCCCCCTCCCCTTTTCTCTATGTAACCCCCCTCCCCTTTTCTCTATGTAACCCCCCTCCCCTTTTCTCTATGTAACCCCCTCCCTTTTCTCTATGTAACCCCCTCCCCTTTTCTCTATGTAACCCCCTCCCCTTTTCTCTATGTAACCCCCCCTTTTCTCTATGTAACCCCCCCTTTTCTCTAAACCCCCTCCCCTTTTCTCTATGTAACCCCCTCCCCTTTTCTCTATGTAACCCCCTCCCCCTTTTCTCTATGTAACCCCCTCCCTTTTCTATGTAACCCCCTCCCCTTTTCTCTATAACCCCTCCCCTTATCTCTATGTAACCCCCTCCCCTTTCTCTATGTAACCCCCTCCCTTATCTCTATGTAACCCCCTCCCCTTTCTCTATGTAACCCCCTCCCCTTTTTCTCTATGTAACCCCCTCCCTTTTCTCTATGTAACCCCTCCCCTTTTCTCTATGTAACCCCCTCCCCTTTTCTCTATGTAACCCCCTCCCCTTTTCTCTATGTAACCCCCCCCCCTTTCTCTATGTAACCCCCTCCCTTTTCTCTATGTAACCCCCCCCTTTTCTCTATGTAACCCCCTCCCCTTTTCTCTATGTAACCCCTCCCCTTTTCTCTGTAACCCCTCCTTTTCTCTATGTAACCCCTCCCCTTTTCTCTATGTAACCCCCTCCCCTTTTCTCTATGTAACCCCCTCCCCTTTTCTCTATGTAACCCCCTCCCCTTTTCTCTATGTAACCCCCTCCCCTTTTCTCTATGTAACCCCCTCCCCTTTTCTCTATGTAACCCCCCTTTTCTCCCCTCCCTTTCTCTATGTAACCCCCCTCCCCTTTACTCTATGTAACCCCCTCCCCTTATCTCTATGTAACCCCCTCCCATTTTCTTTATGTAACCCCCTCCCCTTTTCTCTATGTAATCCCCCTCCCCTTTTCTCTATGTAACCCCCTCCCCTTTTCTCTATGTAACCCCCCTCCCCTTTTCTCTATGTAACCCCCTCCCCTTTTCTCTATGTAACCCCCTCCCCTTTACTCTATGTAACCCCCTCCCGTTTTCTCTATGTAACCCCACCCATTCGCAGTTGTGGAGTTTCTAGATGCAGTGACCAAGATGTTTTCATCTACAGTATTTGATTCCGTAAACTGAATAATGTGTGGTGGTTGTGAGAGTTGTCGGTGTGCAACGAGAACAAGATGATGTCTGGCGTCTTCAGGGAGAGTTAGTAACAGTCTTTATAGAGAGTAGCCAAACAGATGTCAGCTGGATGTCTGTGGGGGGTGGGAGGGGAGCGGGGGGTGGTAACTAACCCAGGACACAGGACGGTGGACAGCGTCCCCCTCTCCTCTCTAGGGTGGACACGGACCAAGAACCCCGTCCTGATTATCCCAGTGTGTTTAATCTCTTCAGAGCTCCACCGTCCCACCAAGCCTGGCCTGCAACCCCCCTCCTCCCCCCCCCCCAACAGACTCACTCCACTGGGCAGAGAATCTCTAACACTGGGACCCGACACTGTGAAAGCACTTAACACAAAGGAGACTGGGGAGAGAAAGGAGATCCCAAATCCCAAATCCAACTCTCTCCCAACACTTAATTTCCCTTCCCTGCCTGCCTCCCTCCCTCCCTCCCCCGTCACACTCTGTAAAGCAAAGGAGTGGAGCAGTGTCCCAGGAATCCTCCTCAATATCTTGGGATTAGCACCTATCCCTCCCCGAGTCCCTCTATGTCCTCCCTCCTCCCCCTCTGCCTGTCTGTCTATCTCTCCTCTCCTTCCCCTGTCTCTCCTCTGCCTCCCCTCTCATCCCTCTGTCTCCCCTCTCCTCTCTCTGTCTCCCCTCTCATCCCTCTGTCTCCCCTCTCATCCCTCTGTCTCCCCTCTGCCTCCCCTCTCATCCCTCTGTCTCTCCTCTGCCTCCCCTCTGCTCTCTCTGTCTCCCCTCTCCTCTCTCTGTCTCCCCTCTCCTCTCTCTGTCTCCCCTCTCCTCTCTCTGTCTCCCCTCTGCCTCACCTCTCATCCCTCTGTCTCCCCTCTCATCCCTCTGTCTCCCCTCTCATCTCTCTGTCTCCCCTCTCATCCCTCTGTCTACCCCCTGTCTCTCCTCTGCCTCCCCTCTCATCCCTCTGTCTCCCCTCTCCTCTCTCTGCCTCCCCTCTCATCCCTCTGCCTCCCCTCTCCTCTCTCTGTCTCACCTCTCATCCCTCTGTCTCCCCTCTCATCCCTCTGTCTCCCCTCTCCTCTCTCTGCCTCCTCTCTCATCCCTCTGTCTCCCCTCTGTCTCCCCTCTGCCTCCCCTCTCATCTCTCTGTCTCCCCTCTCCTCTCTCTGCCTCCCCTCTCATCCCTCTGTCTCTCTTCTGTCTCCCCTCTCCTCTCTCTGCCTCCCCTCTCCTCTCTCTGCCTCCTCTCTCATCCCTCCTTCTCCCCTCTCCTCTCTCTGCCTCCCTCTCATCCCTCTGTCTCCCTCTGTCATCCCTCTGTCTCCCCTCTGTCTCCCCTATCCCTCTCGGTCTCCCCTCTCCTCTCTCTGCCTCCCCTCTCATCCTCTGTCTCCCCTCTTCTCTCTCTGCCTCCCCTCTCATCCCTCTGTCTCCCCTCTGTCTCCCCTATCCTATCTCGGTCTCCCCTCTCCTCTCTCTGTCTCCCCTCTCCTCCCTCTGTCTCCCCTCTCCTCTCTCTGTCTCCCCTCTCCTCTCTCTGTCTCCCCTCTCCTCTCTCTGTCTCCCCTCTCCTCTCTCTGCCTCCCCTCTCATCCCTCTGCCTCCCCTCTCCTCCCTCTCTCCTCTGTCTCCCCTCTCCACCCTCTGTCTCCCCTCTGTCTCCCCTCTCCACCCTCTGTCTTCCCTCTGTCTCCCCTCTCCTCCCTCTGTCTCCCCTCTCCTCTCTCTGTCTCCCCTCTCCTCTCTCTGTCTCCCCATCTCATGCCCCTGTCTCCTATCCATCTCCTTTTCTCCCCTCTCTCCCGCTCACTCAGCCATCAACCTCTCTCTCCCTCCCTTTCCGTACAGACTCATCTGTAGAGGCCCATTATGAAAGCCGGCTTCACAGGAGAAACAATCAAATATACTCATTTTAATCCCTCATGAGCTCATCTCTCCCCAGAGTCTGACTCTCCCCTTGCCTATACACACACCAAACACACACCCACACACCAAACCCCAAAACACCAGACACACACACCCACACACCAAAAACACACCCACACACCAAAAACACACCCACACACCAAACACACACACACACACATACACCAAACACACACATACACCTCATACAACATCAAACACCACAGACAATATTGTGTAGTCTTACCAAAGAACAGACAATGATATGATGGCTTCAACAGTAACAGAGAGGTCAGTCAGTACTACAGAGGACATGTTGATATATATGGCTTCAACAGTAACAGAGAGGTCAGTCAGTACTACAGAGGACATGATGATATATATGGCTTCAACAGTAACAGAGAGGTCAGTCAGTACTACAGAGGACATGATGATATATATGGCTTCAACAGTAACAGAGAGGTCAGTCAGTACTACAGAGGACATGTTGATATATATGGCTTCAACAGTAACAGAGAGGTCAGTCAGTACTACAGAGGACATGTTGATATATATGGCTTCAACAGTAACAGAGAGGTCAGTCAGTACTACAGAGGACATTATGATATATATGGCTTCAACAGTAACAGAGAGGTCAGTACTACAGAGGACATGATGATATATATGGCTTCAACAGTAACAGAGAGGTCAGTCAGTACTACAGAGGACATGATGATATATATGGCTTCAACAGTAACAGAGAGGTCAGTCAGTACTACAGAGGACATGATGATATATATGGCTTCAACAGTAACAGAGAGGTCAGTCAGTACTACAGAGGACATGATGATATATATGGCTTCAACAGTAACAGAGAGGTCAGTCAGTACTACATGTTGATATGAGGACGTGATGAGATAAACATCGGTACAGGACGGGCATCTCTGAAGGAAAACCCCTTGTTCCTGCCAGAGAGCCAGAGAGCCAGAGAGCCAGAGAGGCAGAGAGGCAGGAACAGCAGCTCTCCTGTGGCCCCAGGACCTGGACCCAGCTGTCATCATATGACTGAGCAGGGACTGCCACCCATGTAGTGTGTGTGTGTGTGTGTGTGTGTGTGTGTGTGTGTGTGTGTGTGTGTGTGTGTGTGTGTGTGTGTGTGTGTGTGTGTGTGTGTGTGTGTGTGTGTGTGTGTGTGTGTGTGTGTGTGTGTGTGTGTGTGTGTGTGTGTGTGTGTGTGTGTGTGTGTGTGCATACCCGCGTGTGTGTGCGTGCGCGCATGTGTGGGTTGGGGGGGGTACAATGTAATACAATGTTTACTCGTACTGGCTTAGCTTAGTCTACATCCTGTTTTGCTGTGTTTACCTGCCAACCCCATCCTGTAACAGTTACAGACAGTACACACCGTTAAACCCTGAGAGAAATCAGGAGACGCCGTGGGAAAACACAGAAGGGGAAAGGAGGAGGAAAAGGAGTCTGTTTAGAAGGAGGAAAGGGAGTCGTTTTAGCAGAATGAAAGGAGGAGGAAAATGAGACAGTTTAGCAGAATGAAAGGAGGAGGAAAAGGAGTCAGTTTAGAAGGAGGAAAGGGAGGAGGAAAATGAGTCAGTTTAGAAGGAGGAAAGGAGGAGGAGGAAAAGGAGTCAGTTTAGAAGGAAGAAAAGGAGGAGGAAAAGGAGACAGTTTAGAAGGAGGAAAGGAGGAGGAAAAGGAGTCAGTTTAGAAGGAAGAAAAGGAGGAGGAAAAGGAGTCAGTTTAGAAGGAAGAAAAGGAGGAGGAAAAGGAGACAGTTTAGAAGGAAGAAAAGGAGGAGGAAAAGGAGACAGTTTAGAAGGAAGAAAAGGAGGAGGAAAAGGAGTCAGTTTAGAAGGAGGAAAGGGAGTCGTTTTAGCAGAATGAAAGGAGGAGGAAAATGAGACAGTTTAGCAGAATGAAAGGAGGAGGAAAAGGAGTCAGTTTAGAAGGAGGAAAGGGAGGAGGAAAAGGAGTCAGTTTAGAAGGAAGAAAAGGAGGAGGAAAAGGAGTCAGTTTAGAAGGAGGAAAGGGAGGAGGAAAAGGAGTCAGTTTAGAAGGAGGAAAGGGAGGAGGAAAAGGAGTCAGTTTAGAAGGAAGAAAAGGAGGAGGAAAAGGAGTCAGTTTAGAAGGAGGAAAGGGAGGAGGAAAAGGAGTCAGTTTAGAAGGAAGAAAAGGAGGAGGAAAAGGAGTCAGTTTAGAAGGAGGAAAGGGAGGAGGAAAAGGAGTCAGTTTAGAAGGAGGAAAGGGAGGAGGAAAAGGAGTCAGTTTAGAAGGAGGAAAGGGAGGAGGAAAAGGAGTCAGTTTAGAAGGAGGAAAGGAGGAGGAAAAGGAGTCAGTTTAGAAGGAAGAAAAGGAGGAGGAAAAGGAGACAGTTTAGAAGGAGGAAAGGAGGAGGAAAAGGAGTCAGTTTAGAAGGAAGAAAAGGAGGAGGAAAAGGAGTCAGTTTAGAAGGAAGAAGAGGAGGAGGAAAAGGAGACAGTTTAGAAGGAAGAAAAGGAGGAGGAAAAGGAGACAGTTTAGAAGGAAGAAAAGGAGGAGGAAAAGGAGTCAGTTTAGAAGGAGGAAAGGGAGTCGTTTTAGCAGAATGAAAGGAGGAGGAAAATGAGACAGTTTAGAAGGAGGAAAGGGAGGAGGAAAAGGAGTCAGTTTAGAAGGAAGAAAAGGAGGAGGAAAAGGAGTCAGTTTAGAAGGAAGAAAAGGAGGAGGAAAAGGAGACAGTTTAGAAGGAAGAAAAGGAGGAGGAAAAGGAGTCAGTTTAGAAGGAAGAAAAGGAGGAGGAAAAGGAGACAGTTTAGAAGGAGGAAAGGAGGAGGAAAAGGAGTCAGTTTAGAAGGAGGAAAAGGAGGAGGAAAAGGAGTCAGTTTAGAAGGACGAAAAGGAGGAGGAAAAGGAGACAGTTTAGAAGGAGGAAAAGGAGGAGGAAAAGGAGACAGTTTAGAAGAATGTCACGAATCCCGCTTCCTGAGTCTGTGTTTGCCTGTGTTTCTGTCCTGGAGTGTGTTTCCGGAGTCCTGGAACGCACCCTGTATGGTTGCCGGGCGAATTAGCTTGTTGGGAGATCGATGTTCACCCGCACCTGTATCCCATCAGTAATCTGCACACCTGTCCTGATCATCACCTCTCCCCTTCAAAAGCTCTGACCTGACATCCATTCCCTGCCGGATCGTTATCCATGAACAGTATGTTGTGCCATAGTATCAGCCTCAAGTTGAATAGAATTTGATTTGTTGTTTTTTTTACGTATTGCTTGCCTTAAACTTACCTCCGTTTGTTCTGTCTTCAGTTACTCACCCGGATCATTTACCCCATTCCCGCCTGGTCGTTGGAGGATTCCGCTACCCCATTGGATCCACCTATTTACTCCCATCAACTCACCACAGCTGCCCGCTGCGCCACCTGGATATATCTACCCATTCACATTCACTTCACTAAATACTCACCTTCTTCCTACTCTCCTTGTCCTGGTCTGCTTCTGGGTCCAAATCTGGTAAACCCTGACAAAGAATGAAAGGAGGAGGAAAAGGAGGAGGAAAAGGAGACAGTTTAGAAGGAGGAAAGGAAGAGGAAAAGGAGTCAGTTTAGAAGGAGGAAAAGGAGAAGGAAAAGGAGTCAGTTTAGAAGGAGGAAAGGGAGGAGGAAAAGGAGACAGTTTAGAAGGAGGAAAGGAGGAGGAAAAGGAGACAGTTTAGTGTATATGAGGAAGGAAAGTATAGATGAATGTCATTAGGTATAGATGATATGCCTAATGATATTGATGTCTATTGACCAATGGGGTTGCAGGTGGTGGCTGGTGGGATAGAAGCAACGTGACATTTAAATCAGTGAAATACACTCCAAGACCACTGAGAACAAAAACTCTCCTATTCCCACTTCCTGTCCTGTCCCTCCATCCCCCACTTTTAATGGACTTGGTCTTCCTGGCTGATGGACGTTCTTTGAGGGCTCGCTACGTCCCAAATGGCACCGTATTCCCTAGTGCACTACTTTAGACCAGAGCCCTATGGCACCCTATTCCCTTTATAGTGCACTACTTTAGACTAGACCCCTATGGCACCCTATTCCCTATATAGTGCACTACTTTAGACTAGAGCCCTATGGCACCCTATTCCCTTTATAGTGCACAACTTTAGACCAGAGCCCTATGGCACCCTATTCCCTAGTGCACTACTTTAGACCAGGGCCCTATGGCACCCTATTCCCTTTATAGTGCACTACTTTAGACTAGAACCCTATGGCACCCTATTCCCTATATAGTGCACTACTTTAGACCAGAGACCTAGGACCTATATAAATAAGAGTGTCTGCTAAATGACTAAAATGTCCACTGTAAATGTAGTGCACTACTTATTACCCTGGTAAAGTATCTGGTGAACCCTGTTTTAAAAGCTGGTAAAGTATCTGGTGAACTCTGTGACACTGTGTGGGTCTGAATACTGCCTGTCTGTCTTAGGCTGTATTCAGACCCACACAGTGATAAGACAGACAGGCTGTATTCAGACCCACACAGTGATAAGACAGACAGGCAGTATTCAGACCCACACAGTGATAAGACAGACAGGCAGTATTCAGACCCACACAGTGATAAGACAGACAGGCAGTATTCAGACCCACACAGTGATAAGACAGACAGGCTGTATTCAGACCCACACAGTGATAAGACAGACAGGCAGTATTCAGACCCACACAGTGATAAGACAGACTGGCTGTATTCCGACCCACACAGTGATGTCTGTCTTATCACTGTGTGGGTCTGAATACTTTCCTAGTAGGAATATACATGTTCACTCATTTTATTTACATTTATTTTATTCCACTGAGTTAAGTTGTATTGCGGTGAGGGGAAAGAACAACAAGAGAAGAGGAAGGAAAGAGGATGGACAGAGGAAGGACAGAGGAAGGACAGAGGAAGGACAGAGGAAGGACAGATGAGGGACAGAGGAAGGACAGAGGAAGGACAGAGGAGGGAAAGAGGAAGGAAAGAGGAAGGACAGAGGAAGGACAGAGGAAGGACAGAGGAAGGACAGAGGAAGGACAGAGGAAGGACAGAGGAAGGACAGAGGAGGGAAAGAGGAAGGACAGAGGAAGGACAGAGGAAGGACAGAGGAAGGACAGAGGAAGGACAGAGGAAGGAAAGAGGAAGGACAGAGGAAGGACAGAGGGTGGACAGAGGAAGGAAAGAGGAAGGAAAGAGGAAGGAAAGAGGAAGGACAGAGGAAGGACAGAGGAGGGACAGAGGAAGGACAGAGGAAGGAAAGAGGAAGGAAAGAGGAAGGACAGAGGAAGGACAGAGGAAGGACAGAGGAAGGAAAGAGGAAGGACAGAGGAAGGAAAGAGGAAGGACAGAGGAAGGACAGAGGATGGACAGAGGAAGGAAAGAGGAAGGAAAGAGGAAGGAAAGAGGAAGGACAGAGGAAGGACAGATGAGGACAGATTAAGGAAAGAGGAGGGACAGAGGAAGGAAAGAGGAAGGAAAGAGGAAGGACAGAGGAAGGACAGAGGAAGGACAGAGGAAGGACAGAGGAAGGACAGAGGAAGGACAGAGGAAGGAAAGAGGAAGGACAGAGGAAGGACAGAGGAGGGAAAGAGGAAGGAAAGAGGAAGGACAGAGGAAGGACAGAGGAAGGACAGAGGAAGGACAGAGGAAGGACAGAGGAAGGACAGAGGATGGACAGAGGATGGACAGAGGAAGGAAAGAGGAAGGAAAGAGGAAGGAAAGAGGAAGGACAGAGGAAGGACAGAGGATGGACAGAGGATGGACAGAGGATGGACAGAGGAAGGACAGAGGAAAGACAGAGGAGGGAAAGAGGAAGGACAGAGGAAGGACAGAGGAAGGACAGAGGATGGACAGAGGAAGGACAGAGGAAGGAAAGAGGAAGGAAAGAGGAAGGAAAGAGGAAGGACAGAGGAAGGACAGAGGATGGAAAGAGGAAGGACAGAGGAAGGACAGAGGAAGGACAGAGGAAGGACAGAGGAAGGAAAGAGGAAGGACAGAGGAAGGACAGAGGAAGGACAGATGAGGACAGATTAAGGAAAGAGGAAGGACAGAGGAATGACAGAGGAAGGACAGAGGAAGGACAGAGGATGGACAGAGGAAGGACAGAGGAAGGAAAGAGTAAGGACAGAGGAAGGACAGAGGGTGGACAGAGGAAGGAAAGAGGAAGGAAAGAGGAAGGAAAGAGGAAGGACAGAGGAAGGACAGAGGAAGGACAGAGGAAGGAAAGAGGAAGGACAGAGGAAGGACAGAGGAAGGACAGATGAGGACAGATTAAGGAAAGAGGAAGGACAGAGGAATGACAGAGGAAGGAAAGAGGAAGCACAGAGGATGGACAGAGGATGGACAGAGGAAGGAAAGAGGAAGGAAAGAGGAAGGAAAGAGGAAGGACAGAGGAAGGACAGAGGATGGACAGAGGATGGACAGAGGATGGACAGAGGAAGGACAGAGGAAAGACAGAGGAGGGAAAGAGGAAGGACAGAGGAAGGACAGAGGAAGGACAGAGGATGGACAGAGGAAGGACAGAGGAAGGAAAGAGGAAGGAAAGAGGAAGGAAAGAGGAAGGACAGAGGAAGGACAGAGGATGGAAAGAGGAAGGACAGAGGAAGGACAGAGGAAGGACAGAGGAAGGACAGAGGAAGGAAAGAGGAAGGACAGAGGAAGGACAGAGGAAGGACAGATGAGGACAGATTAAGGAAAGAGGAAGGACAGAGGAATGACAGAGGAAGGACAGAGGAAGGACAGAGGATGGACAGAGGAAGGACAGAGGAAGGAAAGAGTAAGGACAGAGGAAGGACAGAGGGTGGACAGAGGAAGGAAAGAGGAAGGAAAGAGGAAGGAAAGAGGAAGGACAGAGGAAGGACAGAGGAGGGACAGAGGAAGGACAGAGGAAGGAAAGAGGAAGGACAGAGGAAGGACAGGGTAAGGACAGAGGAAGGACAGGGGAAGGACAGAGGAAGGACAGAGGAAGGACAGAGGAAGGACAGAGGAGGGAAAGAGGAAGGACAGAGGATGGACAGAGGAAGGACAGAGGAAGGAAAGAGGAAGGACAGAGGAAGGACAGATGATGGACAGAGGAAGGAAAGAGGAAGGAAAGAGGAAGGAAAGAGGAAGGACAGAGGAAGGACAGATGAGGACAGATTAAGGAAAGAGGAGGGACAGAGGAAGGAAAGAGGAAGGACAGAGGAAGGACAGAGGAAGGACAGAGGAAGGACAGAGGAAGGACAGAGGAAGGACAGAGGAGGGACAGAGGAAGGAAAGAGGAAGGACAGAGGAAGGACAGAGGAGGGAAAGAGGAAGGAAAGAGGAAGGACAGAGGAAGGACAGAGGAAGGACAGAGGAAGTACAGAGGAAGGACAGAGGAAGGACAGAGGATGGACAGAGGATGGACAGAGGAAGGAAAGAGGAAGGAAAGAGGAAGGAAAGAGGAAGGACAGAGGAAGGACAGAGGATGGACAGAGGATGGACAGAGGATGGACAGAGGAAGTACAGAGGAAAGACAGAGGAGGGAAAGAGGAAGGACAGAGGAAGGACAGAGGAAGGACAGAGGATGGACAGAGGAAGGACAGAGGAAGGAAAGAGGAAGGAAAGAGGAAGGAAGAGGAAGGAAAGAGGAAGGACAGAGGAAGGACAGAGGATGGAAGATGGGAAGGACAGAGGAAGGACAGAGGAAGGGACAGAGGAAGGACAGAGGAAGGAAAGAGGAAGGACAGAGGAAGGACAGAGGAAGGACAGATGAGGACAGATTAAGGAAAGAGGAAGGACAGAGGAATGACAGAGGAAGGAAAGAGGAAGCACAGAGGAAGGACAGAGGAAGGAAAGAGGAAGGACAGAGGAAGGAAAGAGGAAGGACAGAGGAAGGACAGAGGAAGGAAAGAGGAAGGACAGAGGAAGGACAGAGGAAGGAAAGAGGAAGGACAGAGGAAGGACAGAGGAAGGACAGAGGAAGGACATAGGAAGTACAGAGGAAGGACAGAGGAAGGACAGAGGATGGACAGAGGATGGACAGAGGAAGGAAAGAGGAAGGAAAGAGGAAGGAAAGAGGAAGGACAGAGGAAGGACAGAGGATGGACAGAGGATGGACAGAGGATGGACAGAGGAAGGACAGAGGAAAGACAGAGGAGGGAAAGAGGAAGGACAGAGGAAGGACAGAGGAAGGACAGAGGATGGACAGAGGAAGGACAGAGGAAGGAAAGAGGAAGGAAAGAGGAAGGACAGAGGAAGGACAGAGGAAGGACAGAGGAAGGAAAGAGGAAGGACAGAGGAAGGAAAGAGGAAGCACAGAGGAAGGACAGAGGAAGGACAGAGGAAGGGCAGAGGAAGGAAAGAGGAAGGACAGAGGAAGGACAGAGGAAGGAAAGAGGAAGGACAGAGGATGGACAGAGGAAGGACAGAGGAAGGACAGAGGAAGGAAAGAGGAAGGACAGAGGAAGGACAGAGGAAGGACAGAGGAAGGACAGAGGAGGGAAAGCGGAAGGACAGAGGAAGGACAGAGGAATGACAGAGGAAGGACAGAGGAAGGACAGAGGAAGGACAGAGGAAGGACAGAGGAAGGAAAGAGGAAGCACAGAGGAAGGACAGAGGAAGGACAGAGGAAGGGCAGAGGAAGGAAAGAGGAAGGACAGAGGAAGGACAGAGGAAGGAGAACATAAGAAAGACAGAGGATGGACAGAGGAAGGACAGAGGAAGGACAGAGGAAGGACAGAGGAGGGACAGAGGAAGGACAGAGGAAGGACAGAGGAAGAAAAGAGAGCAAAGCCATGTACACTACCTGCTTCAGTGCCTTTCCTGACAGCCTAGCTGTCTCAGCCTCTGAACAGGCTAGATCATGACCAGTGATACTGAACACTGCCCCGCCCCCCCCGGCTGCCATTTTACCTTCAGCTAATGCATACGTCAATGCATATTGCATTATTGGAAATGAACGCTGTTCTACGGGAAGGCCTGCCGGTTTGGTCTAAATGGAAAGGAAGGGGAAAGGAGGAATACCTCGTCAGTTGTACAACAGAATGCATTCACCTGAAGTGTGTTTCTCTGTATCAGAGAGGTGTTGGAGGGGCTGTTGGAGGAGAACATAAGCAGCAGCAGGTTAGGAGAACATAAGCAGCAGGTTAGGAGAACATAAGCAGCAGGTTAGGAGAACATAAGCAGCAGCAGGTTAGGAGAACATAAGCAGCAGCAGGTTAGGAGAACATAAGCAGCAGGTTAGGAGAACATAAGCAGCAGCAGGTTAGGAGAACATAAGCAGCAGCAGGTTAGGAGAACATAAGCAGCAGCAGGTTAGGAGAACATAAGCAGCAGCAGGTTAGGAGAACATAAGCAGCAGGTTAGGAGAACATAAGCAGCAGGTTAGGAGAACATAAGCAGCAGCAGGTTAGGAGAACATAAGCAGCAGGTTAGGAGAACATAAGCAGCAGCAGGTTAGGAGAACATAAGCAGCAGCAGGTTAGGAGAACATAAGCAGCAGGTTAGGAGAACATAAGCAGCAGGTTAGGAGAACATAAGCAGCAGGTTAGGAGAACATAAGCAGCAGCATGTTAGGAGAACATAAGCAGCAGCAGGTTAGGAGAACATAAGCAGCAGCAGGTTAGGAGAACATAAGCAGCAGGTTAGGAGAACATAAGCAGCAGGTTAGGAGAACATAAGCAGCAGGTTAGGAGAACATAAGCAGCAGCAGGTTAGGAGAACATAAGCAGCAGCAGGTTAGGAGAACATAAGCAGCAGCAGGTTAGGAGAACATAAGCAGCAGCAGGTTAGGAGAACATAAGCAGCAGGTTAGGAGAACATAAGCAGCAGGTTAGGAAAATTAGGTTAGGGTTAGGAGAATTAGGTTGTTCCATTCGGGTGTTCCATTCGGGTGTTCCATTCGGGTGTTCCACTGGGTGTTCCATAAGCAGCAGGTTTCCACTGGAGAACATGTTCCATTTAGGGTGTTCCATTCGGGTTAGTTCCATTCGGTGTTCCACTGGGTGTTCCATTAGGGAAAAAGTGTTCCATTCGGGTGTTCCACTGGGTGTTCCATTCGGGTGTTCCATTCGGGTGTTCCACTGGGTGTTCCATTCGGGTGTTCCATTCGGGTGTTCCACTGGGTGTTCCATTTGGGTGTTCCATTCGGGTGTTCCATTCGCGTGTTCCATTCGGGTGTTCCACTGGGTGTTCCATTAGGGTTTTCCATTCGGGTGTTCCATTCGGGTGTTCCACTGGGTGTTCCATTCGGGTGTTCCATTCGGGTGTTCCACTGGGTGTTCCATTCGGGTGTTCCATTCGGGTGTTCCATTGGGTGTTCCATTCGGGTGTTCCATTCGGGTGTTCCACTGGGTGTTCCATTTGGGTGTTCCATTCGGGTGTTCCACTGGGTGTTCCATTAGGGTTTTCCACTGGGTGTTCCATTCGGGTGTTCCATTGGGTGTTCCATTCGGGTGTTCCATTCGGGTGTTCCATTTGGGTGTTCCATTGGGGTGTAGAGTCGCAGTTGTAAATGAGAACTTGTTCTCAACTAGCCTACCTGGTTAAATAAAGGTGAAAAAATAAAAATAAAAAAATAAATAGCTGATGGGTCAGATGAGTGGATTTATTATAATTCACAGACTAAATCACAGATTAAAGGTCTGTTCGGTGATCTGTTTTTGTCTAGTAAGTCTTGTTACATGGTGGCTACTTTAGTGTCGGCTAAAACTCTTAAATGGTCTCCAGGCCTGGGTTCAAATAGTATAGGGACACTCAGTGTACCAGTGGGATGGCCAGGCCTGGGTTCAAATAGTATTCAACCGTTTAAATACTTTAGTTTTAGCCTGCCTGGGGTGTGCTTGGTTTGGGACTATTCTATTGGTCCACTAAGCCAGGCACGGTCAATCAAGTGCAGATACGTATTTAAATAGATTTCAAGCAGTATTTGAACCCAGGTCTGTGCTAAAACCAAAACTCCACTCTGGCTCCCGGACCCCTTGTTCCTCTCATTCTACTCTACAAACGCACCAGAAGAAGAACCAGAGCAAGCTTGTCCCACCGTCTTGCATTGGAACACAGCGAGCGTGAAACATCACCTCAACGGCATGTGATACATTCAGGGTGTGTGTCTGTGTCTGTGCCCTGTGCCTGTGTCTGTGTCTGTGTCTGTGCCTGTGTCTGGTCTTGTGTCTGTGCCTGTGTCTGTGTCTGTGTGTCCTGTGCCTGTGCCTGTGTCTGTGTCTGTGTCTGTGCATGTGTCTGTGTCTGTGCATGTGTCTGTGTCTGTGTCTGTGTCTGTGTCTGTGTCTGTGTCTGTGTCTGTGTCTGTGTCTGTGCATGTGTCTGTGTCTGTGTCTGTGTCTGTGCCTGTGTCTGTGCATGTCTGTCTGTGTCTGTGTCTGTGTCTGTGTCTGTGTCTGTGTCTGTGTCTGTGTCTGTGCCTGTGTCTGTGTCTGTGTCTGTGTCTGTGTCTGTGCCTGTATCTGTATCTGTATCTGTGCCTGTGCCTGTATCTGTGTCTGTGTCTGTGTCTGTGCCTGTGTCTGTGTCTGTGTCTGGTCTTGTGTTTGTGCCTGTGCCTGTGCCTGTGTCTGTGCATGTGCCTGTGTCTGTGTCTGTGTCTGTGTCTGTGTCTGTGCATGTGTCTGTGCATGTGTCTGTGTCTGTGTCTGTGTCTGTGTCTGTGTCTGTGTCTGTGTCTGTGTCTGTGTCTGTGTCTGTGCATGTGTCTGTGTCTGTGTCTGTGTCTGTGTCTGTGTCTGTGTCTGTGTCTGTGTCTGTGTCTGTGTCTGTGTCTGTGTCTGTGTCTGTGTCTGTGTCTGTGTCTGTGTCTGTGTCTGTGTCTGTGTCTGTGTCTGTGTCTGTGTCTGTGTCTCATCCCATCCTTTCAGATGTTGGATTGTGTCTCGCGAAGCGTTTAACATCACACATATGCAGGTCCTCATCCGTTACACCTGGAGGATTTTTAGGTGATTTAACCCCTCGTTTACCGGGGAAGTCGACTGAGAACACATTCTCATTTTACAGCAACGACCTGGGGAATAGTAACAGGATGAGAGGAAGTGGGATGAATGAGCCAGTGTGTGTGTGTGTGTGTGTGTGTGTGTGTGTGTGTGTGTGTGTGTGTGTGTGTGTGTGTGTGTGTGTGTGTGTGTGTGTGTGTGTGTGTGTGTGTGTGTGTGTGTGTGTTTAACTATTCTTGTGGGAACCAGTAGAAGAAGGGGGGCAGTGGCAAGGAGGAGGGGGAGCATGGAGGGGGGGGTAGGGAGGAGGGGGCGCAGGGAGCGTGGAGGAGGGGAGAGCAGGGAGGGGGGGGCAGGGAAGCCACAGTGTCAGATTTCAAAAAGGCTTTACAGCGAAAGCCAACCATGCGATTATCTGTGGACAGCACCCCATCAAACACACACATGAAAATCATAATTCAACCTGCCAGGCACGACACAAAAGTCAGAAATAACGATATAATTCATGACTTACCTTTGAAGATCTTGATCTGTTGGCACTCCAATATGTCCCAGAAACATCACAAATGGTCCTTTTGTTTGATAAATTCCGTCGTTATATCTCCAAAATGTCCATTTATTTGGCACGTTTGATTCTGAAAATACACCGGTCCCAACTCGCGCATCATGACTACAAATTATCTAATATGTTACCTATAAACTTGTTCCAAACATTTCAAACAACTTTCCAGATCCAACTTTAGGTATTTTTAAACGTAAATAATCGATCAAATTTAAGACGGAATAAACTGTGTTCAATACCGAAGGAAAACAAAGTGGAGCTTTCAGGTCGGCGCGCCGCATCCACAACAACACTAGACTCGACCCCCGTTCTGAACAGCCCTACTTCTTCATTTCTTAAAGGATAAACATCAACCAATTTCTAAAGACTGTTGACATCCAGTGGAAGCGATATGAACTGCAAGCAAGTGCCTTAGAAATCTAGATCCACATAGAAATCTCATTGAAAAGAGAGTGACCTCAAAAAAATACAAATTCCTGGATGGTTTGTCCTCGGGGTTTCGTCTGCCAAATAAGCTATGTTATACTCACAGACTTTTAACAGTTTTAGACACCTTCCAGTTTTTTCTATCCAAATCTATGTTATATGCATGTCCTAGCTTCTGGGCCTGAGTAGCAGTTTAATTTGGGCACACTTTTCATCTGGTGCATACCTAGCCTTAAGCCTTAAATAGTGCCCCCTAGCCTTAAGAAGTTAAAAATGTAGCTTCAATGGAGTCGTGATGACCCAAGGATCCCAGGTAGAACGGCCCATTCCTTATCATCCAATGCGATTACGTAGTAGCTGCCTTGACTGCGTTAGACCGAGGGACGCTAGTTAAGCTAGCTAGCAAGACTAATTGAGGCTGCATGCTCTTTCCCATCCTACAGATACAAACAACAACAAGTCCATTCAGAATATGTTGACTCTTGGTTGTTGAAGCCTATCCTTCTCCTTTAACTTTTAATTCAGACATTTTAATGCCATCTTCCCATTGATTAGATATCTCCTGATGTTTGCCCCGGAGGCTCTATGACTGTAGCCTATTGCCGCTTTGATGACTGGCCAACAAGCTACACACACCACCCTCCACTCTGGTGAAAATGAAAATATTTGTACGGGCCCTTCTGGACATTCAAAAGAACCGGGACAGATCCAACCCAGAACCCATTACATTATTTACAATTCTGGATACTGGACCCGAGCTCGTGTCCCCCGGATCAGATCTCCTGTTATTTGGGTACAGGTGGATCCTATAGTGTATGCCTGTGTGTGAGCAGAGTGTGGGTGTGTTGTGAAGCCATCAAACAATATCAAATGAAGCCCATCCAGGCCCCAAGAGGGATTGCATAGCGGTAGACTTTGTCTGTGTCCCAAATTACATAATACTTCCTATATAGTGTTCTAGCCTTATGGGGTCTGGTCAAAAGTAGAGCACTATATAGGGAATAGGAGACATTTGAGACACAGACAGGGATCGTATAGCAGCTGACTTTTACTAAAAGATATCAATATTGATTTGTCTGCATCTCTCTCCTCTCTCTCATTCTCTGGGTAAATAACTTCATTACTGTCGTTCTGACTGAAGCATCCGAGCTACCTGAAAATGTGTTTTTCAATAAGGCCCAAGGTGTGGATGGAAAGAGAAGAAGACGTGATGACGATGTGATGACAGTCAATCCGTTACAGTGTTTTTGTGAATTAAGTTCTCCGTAATCTCAGTACATTAATGTACTTTAAAATCGCCATCGGGTACATCCAGAAGAGGACTGACCACCCCTCTGAATAGCAAGACAAGGTAGAAGTGTGAAACTCACCTCTGAATAGCAAGACAAGGTAGAAGCGAGAAACTCACCTCCCTGACAATCACTGCTACGACTGATTAGCTCT
>NC_060179.1:83902192-83914692 GCF_021184085.1 Oncorhynchus gorbuscha
GTTGTTTCCACGTAGCAACAGAGTGGTTGTTTTGTTATACCTCTGGCATCTTGTTGTTTCCACGTAGCAACAGAGAGGTTGTTTTGTTACCTCTGGCATCTTGTTGTTTCCACGTAGCAACAGAGAGGTTGTTTTGTTACCTCTGGCATCTTGTTGTTTCCACGTAGCAACAGAGTGGTTGTTTTGTTACCTCTGGCATCTTGTTGTTTCCACGTAGCAACAGAGTGGTTGTTTTGTTACCTCTGGCATCTTGTTGTTTCCACGTAGCAACAGAGTGGTTGTTTTGTTACCTCTGGCATCTTGTTGTTTCCACGTAGCAACAGAGTGGTTGTTTTGTTACCTCTGGCATCTTGTTGTTTCCACGTAGCAACAGAGAGGTTGTTTTGTTACCTCTGGCATCTTGTTGTTTCCACGTAGCAACAGAGTGGTTGTTTTGTTACCTCTGGCATCTTGTTGTTTCCACGTAGCAACAGAGTGGTTGTTTTGTTACCTCTGGCATCTTGTTGTTTCCACGTAGCAACAGAGTGGTTGTTTTGTTACCTCTGGCATCTTGTTGTTTCCACGTAGCAACAGAGTGGTTGTTTTGTTACCTCTGGCATCTTGTTGTTTCCACGTAGCAACAGAGTGGTTGTTTTGTTACCTCTGGCCTATACTTACATTGCTCAGGTAGAGAAACACAGGAGCAAGCTATAGCAGACGAAGGGAATGTGTGTGTGTGTGTGTGTGTGTGTCCGTGTCCGTGTCCGTGTGTGTGTGTGTGTGTGTGTGTGTGTGTGTGTGTGTGTGTGTGTGTGTGTGTGTGTGTGTGTGTGTGTGTGTGTGTGTGTGTGTGTGTGTGTGTGTGTGTGTGTGTGTGTGTGTGTGTGTGTGTGTGTCCGTGTCCGTGTGCGTGTGCGTGTGCGTGTGCGTGTGCGTGTGCGTGTGCGTGTGCGTGTGCGTGTGCGTGTGGTATGGGCGAGGGGACGGTCTAAAGTTATACTGTTACATATAGACAATTAATTTAATTTGTTTCATCTTTAACACAAAACAAAATAAAAATACAACTTTCAAAACTCAAATTAAAAGTTTCCTGATAAATGATCTGATATTTAATGGCCATGATATTCTTTAATGTGCCCTTAAGGAAACCATATCTTCCGGTTTTCTCCATCCTCGTCGCTAACATGGTTTCAAACAACAATCCAACAACATTATTTAAACAACAATGTTTTTATCAATATATTCATCCACTCTGTGAACACTGGCTCATTAGAGTTTGTCTGGTGTTTCAGGACCAGCCTTAACACAGACACAATATTTAAACAACAACGTTTTCAATTCTGTCTCGTTAATCCCTCTGATATCAGACTTGTCACTCAACAGAAACAGTCTTGAGGACCTTGGTACATGGAAACCAAGGTCGCCTCTCATGAATGACAACAACGACTTAAATGAAGAATCCCTAACGCTGACCAATCACTGACAAAGGGGCGTAGACGAACATGACGGTGACAACATGATTCAGTTGGTTTGGAGCCGAGCAGAACTCGGTTAGCGGAACCAAACAAGCGTGTTAACATACTCCCTTAAAATAACTTTGCATGAAAAAAGGAGAGGGGGGGGAAACAGGAACAGTACTGTTTGTCCATTTATAGACGCCGTAGCCCAGTATATACTGCCTCTTAATCTAAAATAACTCAAGAAATCTGTGAATTAATTTAGAAGTTTTTGGCAAAGAGATCTTAGTTGCACAATTTTACATGTAACTTGTCACGCCTTGGTCATTGTATTTTGTGTTTTTGTTATATGTTTGGGTAGGCCAGGGTGTGACATGGGTTTATATGTTGTTTTTCGTATTGGGGTTTGTAGTATTTGGGATCGCGGCTGATTAGGGGTGTTGTATAGGCTTGGCTGCCTGAGGCGATTCTCAATCAGAGTCAGGTGATTCTCGTTGTCTCTGATTGGGAACCGTATTTAGGTAGCCTCAGTTTCGCTTTGTATTTCGTGGGTGATTGTTCCTGTCTCTGTGTAGTGTTCACCAAATAGGCTGTAATAAGTTTCACGTTCCGTTTGTTGTTTTCGTCTTTTTAAGTTATTTCATGTATCGTTCCGTTTTTTCTTCATTAAAGAAACATGAGTAACCAACACGCTGCATTTCGGTCCGACTCTCTTCCTTCAACAGACGAACGCCGTTACAGAATCACCCACCACTCATGGACCGAGCAGCGTGTAAACTGGCAGCGACAGCGACAGCGACAGCTTCAGCAGCGAAAGGAGGACGTTATGGACGGTAGAGGCATATGACGTGGGAAGAAATCGACAGGTGGGCGGCCGACCCAGAGAGAGTGCAGGTGCCCTCCTGGGATTCGCTGGAGCAATGCGAAGAGGGCTATAGGCGAATGGAGTCAAAAAGGAAAACACGGCGACGCAGAGCGAAAACCGAAAGTAACCCCCAAATATTTATTGGGGGGGGGGGGGCGCAGAGAGAGAATGGCTGAGTCAGGGTTCAGACCTGAGCCAACTCTCCCTGTTAATCGTGAAGAGCAGTTGCAGTGGGAGAGGCTGCACCACTTGGAGATTTGGACATGGGAGGAGGAATTAGATGGGAAAGGACCCTGGGCTCAGCCTGGAGAATATCGCCGTCCCAAGGACGCTGTCCTGCGCTGTCGGGGTCTCCCGCGTGTTTAGCGCAGCCAGAGCCTGTCTCCTCTCCTGCGCTGCCGGAGTCTCCAGTCTGCCCAGCGCCGCCAGTCTGCCCAGCATCACCAGTCTGCCCAGCGCCGCCAGTGTCGCCAGTCTGCCAGGATCCGCCAGTCTGCCAGGATCTGCCAGAAGTGCTAGTCAGCCAGGATCTGCCAGTCTGCAGAGAGCTGTCAGTCTGCATGAAGCAGCCAGAGCTGTCAGTCTGCATGAAGCAGCCAGAGCTATCAGTCTGCATGAAGCAGCCAGAGCTGTCAGTCTGCATGAAGCAGCCAGAGCTGTCAGTCTGCATGAAGCAGCCAGAGTTGTCAGTCTGCATGAAGCTGCCAGAGCTGTCAGTCTGCATGAAGCAGCCAGAGCTGTCAGTCTGCATGAAGCAGCCAGAGCTGTCAGTCTGCATGAAGCAGCCAGAGCTATCAGTCTGTAAGAAGCAGCCAGAGCTGTCAGTCTGCATAGAGCAGCTAGATCCGCCAGTCAGCCATGATCTTCTAGATCTGCCAGACAACCAGTCTCTTCCAGATCTGCCAGACAACCAGTCTCTTCCAGATCTGCCAGTCAACCAGTCTCTTCCAGATCTGCCAGTCAACCAGAATCTTCCAGATCTGCCAGTCAACCAGTCTCTTCCAGATCTGCCAGTCAACCAGTCTCTTACATTTACATTACATTTAAGTCATTTAGCAGACGCTCTTATCCAGAGCGACTTACAAATTGGTGCATTCACCTTATGACATCCAGTGGAACAGTCACTTTACAATAGTGCATCTAAATCTTAAAGGGGGGGTGAGAGGGATTACTTATCCTATCCTAGGTATTCCTTAAAGAGGTGGGGTTTCAGGTGTCTCCGGAAGGTGGTGATTGACTCCGCTGTCCTGGCGTCGTGAGGGAGTTTGTTCTTCCAGATCTGCTAGTCAACCAGAATCTTCCAGTTCCGCCAGCCAGCCAGGATTTACCGGAGCCTATTACCTGCCTGAGCTTCATCTCAGTACTGGGCTTCTTCTCAGTACAGGGCTTCCCCTCAGTCCCGGGCTGCCCCTCTGTCCCGAGCTGCCCCTCTGTCCCGAGCTGCCCCTCTGTCCCGAGCTGCCCCTCAGTCACGAGCTGCCGCTCAGTCCAGTGGGGATCTGGGTTAGGACTATTAGGCCATGGTCGGCGGAGAGGGTGGATTATCCCAGGACGCGAAGGGGAGGAACAAGGACATTAATGGAGTGGGGTCCACGTCCCGAGCTGGAGCCGCCACCATGGACAGACGCCCACCCGGACCCTCCCTATGGTTTGAGGTGCGTCCGGGAGTCCGCACCTTAGGGGGGGGGCTTCTGTCACGCCTTGGTCATTGTATTTTGTGTTTTTGTTATATGTTTGGGTAGGCCAGGGTGTGACATGGGTTTATATGTTGTTTTTCGTATTGGGGTTTGTAGTATTTGGGATCGCGGCTGATTAGGGGTGTTGTATAGGCTTGGCTGCCTGAGGCGATTCTCAATCAGAGTCAGGTGATTCTCGTTGTCTCTGATTGGGAACTGTATTTAGGTAGCCTCAGTTTCGCTTTGTATTTTGTGGGTGATTGTTCCTGTCTCTGTGTAGTGTTCACCAAATAGGCTGTAATAAGTTTCACGTTCCGTTTGTTGTTTTCTTCTTTTTAAGTTATTTCATGTATCGTTCCGTTTTTTCTTCATTAAAGAAACATGAGTAACCAACACGCTGCATTTCGGTCCGACTCTCTTCCTTCAACACACGAACGCCGTTACATAACTAATATCTTTGGTGAGGCATTATTCAATAAAAAAATTTAAAAATGCATGAAAACTACCCATCTCTCGTTGAATGACAACAAAGAGTTAAATGAAAAATCCCTACCGTTGACCAATCGTTGACCAATCACCCCCCCCCGCCAAAAAAATATTGTGTCCAAAGAACCCGAATAAACAATCAACAACAGAAAAACATCACAAAATGTTGATCTTAATATATATATATATCTTAATATATGCAGAAACTCTACCGAACTGTTTCGGATGAGAAGCTTGCAGACGGCTAAGGCTTTGTCCCATGGGGGGAACAACCGGGCATTCCCACAGGGCATTCCCACAGGGCATTCCCACAAGGTATTTCCACAGGGCATTCCCACAGGGCATTCCCACAGGGCATTCCCACAGGGCATTCCCACAGGGTATTCACACAGGGCATTCCCACCGGGCATTCCCACAGGGCATTCACACAGGGCATTCCCACAGGGCATTCCCACAGGGCATTCCCACCGGGCATTCCCACCGGGCATTCCCACCCGGCATTCCCACAGGGCATTCCCACAGGACATTCCCACAGGGCATTCCCACGGGGCATTCCCACAGGGCATTCCCACGGGGCATTCCCACGGGGCATTCCCACGGGGCATTCCCACAGGGCATTCCCACCGGGCATTCCCACAGGGCATTCCCACAGGGCATTCCCACCGGGCAGAGGAGAGTTCCTTTTGCCGCTTCACACAACATCCTAAGACCCTTTTCCATGTAACTCAGATAACAGGATCGGATTGAGGCTGGGGTTAACATGTAACTCAGATAACAGGATCGGATTGAGGCTGGGATTAACATGTAACTCAGATAACAGGATCAGATTGAGGCTGGGATTAACATGTAACTCAGATAACAGGATCAGATTGAGGCTGGGATTAACATGTAACTCAGATAACAGGATAGGATTGAGGCTGGGATTAACATGTAACTCAGATAACAGAATCGGATTGAGGCTGGGATTAACATGTAACTCAGATAACAGGATCAGATTGAGACTGGGATTAGCATGTAACTCAGATAACATGATCGGATTGAGGCTGGGATTAACATGTAACTCAGATAACAGGATCAGATTGAGGCTGGGATTAACTGTCATGTTTGTCATTTATTATCATGTCTTGTCCCTGTGCTCCCCATTCTATTCGTTTCCCTCTGCTGGTCTTATTTGGTTCTTTCCCTCCTTCTATCCCTCTCTCTCCCCCTCCCTCTCTCACTCTCTCGCTCTCTCTTCTCTCTATCGTTCCGTTCCTGCTCCCAGCTGTTCCTATTCCCCTAATCATCATTTAGTCTTCCCACACCTGTTCCCGATCCTTTCCCCTGATTGGAGTCCCTATTTATTCCTTTGTGTTCCGTTCCTGTCCCGTCGGTTCCTTGTTTTGTATTCACCATGCTGTGATTGTGTTTCGCCCTGTCCTGTCGTGTTTTTTGCCTTCATCAGATGCTGCGTGTGAGCAGGTGTCTCTGTCTACTACGGCCTGCGCCTACCCGAAGCGACCTGCAGTCTGTGGCCGCTTCTCTTGTTATTCCCCTCTACAGACTAGAGGATTTCTGTTATTCCCTGTTTGGACTTGAATAAACTCTGTTTCTGTTAAGTCGCTTTTGGGTCCTCTATCACCTGCATGACAGAAGGAACCGACCAAGGAATGGACCCAGCGACTTCAGACGCTCGTTACACTGCCGTCGAGATCCAAGGAGCCATGCTCGGCAGACACGAGCAGGAATTGTCTGCTGCTCGCCATGCCGTGGAGAACCTGGCCGCTCAGGTTTCCGACCTCTCTGGACAGTTCCAGAGTCTACGTCTCGTGCCACCTGTTACTTCCTGGCCTGCCGAGCCTCCAGAACCTAGGGTTAATAACCCACCTTGCTACTCCGGGCAGCCCACTGAGTGCCGCTCCTTTCTCACGCAGTGTGAGATTGTGTTCTCTCTCCAACCCAACACATACTCTAGAGAGAGAGCTCGGGTTGCTTACGTCATTTCACTCCTTACTGGCCGGGCTCGAGAATGGGGCACAGCTATCTGGGAGGCAAGGGCTGATTGCTCTAACAAGTTCCAGAACTTTAAAGAGGAGATGATTCGGGTTTTTGACCGTTCAGTTTTTGGTAGGGAGGCTTCTAGGGCCCTGGCTTCCTTATGCCAAGGTGAACGGTCCATAACGGATTATTCTATTGAGTTTCGCACTCTTGCTGCCTCTAGTGAGTGGAACGAGCCGGCGCTGCTCGCTCGTTTTCTGGAGGGACTCCACGCAGTGGTTAAGGATGAGATTCTCTCCCGGGAGGTTCCATCAGATGTGGACTCTTTGATTGCTCTCGCCATCCGCATAGAACGACGGGTAGATCTTCGTCACCGGGCTCGTGGAAGAGAGCTCGCATCAACGGTGTTTCCCTGCTCCGCATCGCAACCATCTCCCTCCTCTGGCTTTGAGACTGAGCCCATGCAGCTGGGAGGGATTCGCATCTCGACTAAGGAGAGGGAACGGAGGATCACCAACCGCCTGTGCCTCTATTGCGGAGTTGCTGGACATTTTGTTAATTCATGTCCAGTAAGAGGCCAGAGCCCATCAGTAAGCGGAGGGCTACTGGTGAGCGCTACTACTCAGGTCCCTTCATCTAGATCTTGTACTACTATGTCGGTCCATCTACGCTGGACCGGTTCGGGTGCTACATGCAGTGCCTTGATTGACTCTGGGGCTGAGGGTTGTTTCATGGACGAAGCATGGGTTCGGAAACATAACATTCCTTTCAGACCGTTAGACAGGCCTACGCCCATGTTTGCCTTAGATGGTAGTCATCTTCCCAGTATCAAATTTGAGACACTACCTTTAACTCTCACAGTATCTGGTAACCACAGTGAGACTATTTCTTTTTGATTTTCCGTTCACCGTTTACACCTGTTGTTTTGGGTCATCCCTGGCTAGTATGTCATAATCCTTCTATTAATTGGTCTAGTAATTCTATCCTATCCTGGAACGTTTCTTGTCATGTGAAGTGTTTAATGTCTGCCATCCCTCCCGTTTCTTCTGTCCCTACTTCTCAGGAGGAACCTGGCGATTTGACAGGAGTGCCGGAGGAATATCATGATCTGCGCACGGTCTTCAGTCGGTCCCGAGCCAACTCCCTTCCTCCTCACCGGTCGTATGATTGTAGTATTGATCTCCTTCCGGGGACCACTCCTCCTCGAGGTAGACTATACTCTCTGTCGGCTCCCGAACGTAAGGCTCTCGAGGATTATTTGTCTGTGTCTCTTGACGCCGGTACCATAGTGCCTTCTTCTTCTCCGGCCGGGCGGGGTTCTTTTTGTTAAGAAGAAGGACGGTACTCTGCGCCCCTGCGTGGATTATCGAGGGCTGAATGACATAACGGTTAAGAATCGTTATCCGCTTCCCCTTATGTCATCAGCCTTCGAGATTCTGCAGGGAGCCAGGTGCTTTACTAAGTTGGACCTTCGTAACGCTTACCATCTCGTGCGCATCAGAGAGGGGGACGAGTGGAAAACGGCGTTTAACACTCCGTTAGGGCATTTTGAGTACCGGGTTCTGCCGTTCGGTCTCGCCAATGCGCCAGCTGTTTTTCAGGCATTAGTTAATGATGTTCTGAGAGACATGCTGAACATCTTTGTTTTTGTCTATCTTGACGATATCCTGATTTTTTCTCCGTCACTCGAGATTCATGTTCAGCACGTTCGACGTGTTCTACAGCGCCTTTTAGAGAATTGTCTCTACGTAAAGGCTGAGAAGTGCTCTTTTCATGTCTCCTCCGTTACTTTTCTCGGTTCCGTTATTTCCGCTGAAGGCATTCAGATGGATTCCGCTAAGGTCCAAGCTGTCAGTGATTGGCCCGTTCCAAGGTCACGTGTCGAGTTGCAGCGCTTTTTAGGTTTCGCTAATTTCTATCGGCGTTTCATTCGTAATTTCGGTCAAGTTGCTGCCCCTCTCACAGCTCTTACTTCTGTCAAGACGTGTTTTAAGTGGTCCGGTTCCGCCCAGGGAGCTTTTGATCTTCTTAAAGAACGTTTTACGTCCGCTCCTATCCTCGTTACTCCTGACGTCACTAGACAATTCATTGTCGAGGTTGACGCTTCAGAGGTAGGCGTGGGAGCCATTCTATCCCAGCGCTTCCAGTCTGACGATAAGGTTCATCCTTGCGCTTATTTTTCTCATCGCCTGTCGCCATCTGAGCGCAACTATGATGTGGGTAACCGTGAACTGCTCGCCATCCGCTTAGCCCTAGGCGAATGGCGACAGTGGTTGGAGGGGGCGACCGTTCCTTTTGTCGTTTGGACAGACCATAAGAACCTTGAGTACATCCGTTCTGCCAAACGACTTAATGCCCGTCAAGCTCGTTGGGCGTTGTTTTTCGCTCGTTTCGAGTTTGTGATTTCTTACCGTCCGGGTAGCAAGAACACCAAGCCTGATGCCTTATCCCGTCTGTTTAGTTCTTCTGTGGCTTCTACTGATCCCGAGGGGATTCTTCCTTATGGGCGTGTTGTCGGGTTAACAGTCTGGGGAATTGAAAGACAGGTTAAGCAAGCACTCACGCACACTGCGTCGCCGCGCGCTTGTCCTAGTAACCTCCTTTTCGTTCCTGTTTCCACTCGTCTGGCTGTTCTTCAGTGGGCTCACTCTGCCAAGTTAGCTGGTCATCCCGGTGTTCGAGGCACTCTTGCGTCTATTCGCCAGCGCTTTTGGTGGCCGACTCAGGAGCGTGACACGCGCCGTTTCGTGGCTGCTTGTTCGGACTGCGCGCAGACTAAGTCGGGTAACTCTCCTCCTGCCGGTCGTCTCAGACCGCTCCCCATTCCTTCTCGACCATGGTCTCACATTGCCTTAGACTTCATTACCGGTCTGCCTTTGTCTGCGGGGAAGACTGTGATTCTGACGGTTGTCGATAGGTTCTCTAAGGCGGCACATTTCATTCCCCTCGCTAAACTTCCTTCCGCTAAGGAGACGGCACAAATCATTATTGAGAATGTATTCAGAATTCATGGCCTCCCGTTAGACGCCGTTTCAGACAGAGGCCCGCAATTCACGTCACAGTTTTGGAGGGAGTTCTGTCGTTTGATTGGTGCGTCCGTCAGTCTCTCTTCCGGGTTTCATCCCCAGTCTAACGGTCAAGCAGAGAGGGCCAATCAGACGATTGGTCGCATACTACGCAGCCTTTCTTTCAGAAACCCTGCGTCTTGGGCAGAACAGCTCCCTGGGCAGAATACGCTCACAATTCGCTTCCTTCGTCTGCTACCGGGTTATCTCCGTTTCAGAGTAGTCTGGGTTACCAGCCTCCTCTGTTCTCATCCCAGCTTGCCGAGTCCAGCGTTCCCTCCGCTCAAGCGTTTGTCCAACGTTGTGAGCGCACCTGGAGGAGGGTGAGGTCTGCACTTTGCCGTTACAGGGCACAGACGGTGAGAGCCGCCAATAAACGCAGGATTAAGAGTCCAAGGTATTGTTGCGGCCAGAGAGTGTGGCTTTCCACTCGCAACCTTCCTCTTACGACAGCTTCTCGTAAGTTGACTCCGCGGTTCATTGGTCCGTTCCGTGTCTCCCAGGTCGTCAATCCTGTCGCTGTGCGACTGCTTCTTCCGCGACATCTTCGTCGCGTCCATCCTGTCTTCCATGTCTCCTGTGTTAAGCCCTTTCTTCGCACCCCGTTCGTCTTCCCTCCCCCTCCCGTCCTTGTCGAGAGCGCACCTATTTACAAGGTACATAAGATCATGGACATGCGTTCTCGGGGACGGGGTCACCAATACTTAGTGGATTGGGAGGGTTACGGTCCTGAGGAGAGGAGTTGGGTTCCGTCTCGGGACGTGCTGGACCGTTCACTCATCGATGATTTCCTCCGTTGCCGCCAGGATTCCTCCTCGAGTGCGCCAGGAGGCGCTCGGTGAGTGGGGGGTACTGTCATGTTTGTCATTTATTATCATGTCTTGTCCCTGTGCTCCCCATTCTATTCGTTTCCCTCTGCTGGTCTTATTTGGTTCTTTCCCTCCTTCTATCCCTCTCTCTCCCCCTCCCTCTCTCACTCTCTCGCTCTCTCTTCTCTCTATCGTTCCGTTCCTGCTCCCAGCTGTTCCTATTCCCCTAATCATCATTTAGTCTTCCCACACCTGTTCCCGATCCTTTCCCCTGATTAGAGTCCCTATTTATTCCTTTGTGTTCCGTTCCTGTCCCGTCGGTTCCTTGTTTTGTATTCACCATGCTGTGATTGTGTTTCGCCCTGTCCTGTCGTGTTTTTTGCCTTCATCAGATGCTGCGTGTGAGCAGGTGTCTCTGTCTACTACGGCCTGCGCCTACCCGAAGCGACCTGCAGTCTGTGGCCGCTTCTCTTGTTATTCCCCTCTACAGACTAGAGGATTTCTGTTATTCCCTGTTTGGACTTGAATAAACTCTGTTTCTGTTAAGTCGCTTTTGGGTCCTCTATCACCTGCATGACATTAACATGTAACTCTGATAACAGGATCGGATTGCACAGGCGTCACAAATTGCTGAAAGTTAGTCCATAGATCATATGAGAGCTTGTCCCAAATGGCCCCCTATATAGAGCACCTCATTTTGAGAGGTCGTTTTTTTCAAGATCGCAACTAATCCACAGGCCACTGAGAAGAGTCATCTGTCCAGGCACCCGGACAGCCTCAAAGTGTTTCAGGTTCAGTTAAACCTCCGGGTTCAGATGAGTCTTGAGTTAATTACGAGTTCTCCAAGTGCTCAAACACTGAAATGGCATCCTATCTTTTTATATAGTGCAATAGTTATGATCAGGGCCCATAGGAAAGTAACTCATCAGGGATTAGGGTCCCATTTGGCACACAGACTGAGTTTATACGAGTGTTCCAACTACTCCAACAGAGGCAGTCACAAAGGATGTTTTAAACAAGGAGAGAAGTGCTGTGATGCAAACCAGTAGAGGTGCATCACTCACACAGGTCAATACGGTCTTTCACTGACAATTAACCAATCAGAGGACAACCTGTCAGGGAGAATACACTGTGTGTGAAAAAAGCAGGAAGGGTTGAATAACGGTGAATGGTGAAAACCAGGATACATGGGAACGCTGTGAGGAAAAACCCTGTTATGGATCCCACTCCTTTTTTAAATCTCAACTGTCATCTCAAGAGGAAGGTGAGCGAGGATGAACGACACTTAAAATAACAGATCCAGCCTGCAATTCCCTGTGAAGATCCTTTGGAGAAATGCTCCGTTGAAAGAAAGAGAGCCGTCATGCAGTGCCTAGACATGATCTTATGTTTACTGCAAATGTGAAGAATGGAGGAGGGCTGAGAGTGAGGATCTAGCTTTGACAGAGTGTGTTTAATACACAGTGGATCCACCTCAGCCTTTTACTGATGGAGGGAGAGAGAGAGAGGGATAGAGAGGGGTAGAGAGGGGAGGGATGGGTAGAGAAGGGAGGGAGGGGTAGAGAGGGGTAGAGAGAGATAGAGAGGGGAGGGATGGGTAGAGAAGGGAGGGAGGGGTAAAGAAGGGAGGGAGAGAGAGAGGGGTAGAGACGGGTAGAGAGGGGAGGGAGGGATAGAGAAGGGAGGGAGGGGTAGAGAAGGGAGGGATGGGTAGAGAAGGGAGGGAGGGATAGAGAAGGGAGGGATGGGTAGAGAAGGGAGGGAGGGGTAGAGAAGGGAGGGAGGGGTAGAGAGGGGTAGAGAGGGATAGAGAGGGGAGTGAGGGGGGGGTAGAGAGGGGAGGGAGGGGTAGAGAGGGGAGGGAGGGAGGGGTAGAGAAGTGAGGGAGGGGTAGAGAGGGGTAGAGAGGGGAGGGAGGGGTAGAGAGGGGAGGGAGGGGTAGAAAAGGGAGGGGTAATCAAGATCGACACAGTTACGAAAGACAGAGAGAGAGAAAAGAGAGATAGAAAGACAGAGAGAAAAAGAGGGAGGGAAAGACAGAGAGAGAGAAAAAGAGTGAGAGAAAAGTAGAGCACAGTCTTAGAAAGCATATAAAAATCTGATCTGATAAAAGGACCCTGATTTGTTCCTCCACTGTAAAATAACAGTCAATTTAACTGCTGTTTCCAAGACCCATGAATAGAGAC
>NC_060179.1:83919692-83991751 GCF_021184085.1 Oncorhynchus gorbuscha
CTTCTAGCCACCCCCCAATCATTTTTTGGGGCTGCTTTTCAGGTTTCCTTGCCAACCGTGTTCCCTCGTATCGTCGGCTCCTATCTCCGGCTGCCTCTGCTCTCCTTATTGCCTCCGCCTGTTCCCATGGGAGGCGATCTCTTCCGGCCAATATCTCCTCCCAAGTGTAACAACTTTTACCATACAACACGTCTTCCCATGTCCATTCTCCGAATAATTCGTCCTCCTTTTCCTGCTCCAGCTGTCTACGTCGTTGCCAGTTTACACGCTGCTCGGTCCATGAGAGGTGGGTGTTTCTGTAAGGCATTCATCTGTTGAATGAAGAGAGTCAGACCGAAATGCAGCGTGTAGGTTACTCATGACTTTAATGAAACTGAATCGCGGTACATGAAATAACTGAAACTAAATACAAAAACAACAGAACGGAACGTGAAACTAATTACAGCCTATCTGGTGACTACAACACAGAGACAGGAACAAACACCCACAAAATACAACGAGCACTCAGGCTACCTAAATACGGTTCCCAATCCAAGACAACAAGAATCACCTGACTCCAATTGAGAACCGCCTCAGGCAGCCAAGCCTAACTAGACACACCCCTAATCATACACAATCCCAATGCTAATAAAACCCCAATACGAACCCAACACATAAACCCATGTCACACCCTGGCCTGACCCAAACATATAACAAAAACACAAAATACAATGACCAAGGTGTGACAGAGAGAGAGAGAGAGACTATATACAGGGGGGTGCTGTTTTAGAGTCAATGTGCGGGGGCACCGTTTAGTCGAGGTAGTTGAGGTAATATATATATACTACCGTTCAAAAGTTTGGAGTCACTTAGAAATGTCCTTGTTTTTGAAAGAAAAGCATTAAAATAATATTAAATTGATCAGAAATTGACAGATAAAATAACAGCAACTTGATCAGAAATACAGTGTAGACATTGTTAATGTTGTAAATGACTATTGTAGCTGGACACGGCTGATTTTTTTATGGAATATCGACACAGGCCCATGATCAGCAACCATCACTCCTGTGTTCCAATGGCACATTGTGTTAGCTAATCCAAGTCCATCATTTTAAAAGGCTAATTGGTCATTAGAAAACCTTTTTGCAATTATGTTAGCACAGCTGAAAACTGTTGCCCTGATTAAAGAAGCAATAAAATTGTTCTTCTTTAGACTAGTTGAGTATCTGGAGCATCAGCATTTGTGGGTTCGATTACAGGCTCAAAATGGCCAGAAACAAAGAAACAGACGCCTCACAAGTCCTCAATTGCAAAGAAAAAGCCATATTGCAGAACGGTAAAAGAACACAGAGACTGAACAGAGGAACTCTGCCTAGAAGACCAGCATCCCGGAGTCGCCTCTTCACTGTTGACGTTGAGACTGGTGTTTTGCGGGTACTATTTAATGAAGCTGCCAGTTGAGGACTTGTGAGGCGTCTGTGTGTGTGTGTGTGTGTGTGTGTGTGTGTGTGTGTGTGTGTGTGTGTGTGTGTGTGTGTGTGTGTGTGTGTGTGTGTGTGTGTGTGTGTGTGTGTGTGTGTGTGTGTGTGTGTGTGTGTGTGTGTGTGTGTGTGTGTGTGTGTGTGTGTGTGTGTGTGTGTGGCATTATACATCATGTATGTTTGAGGCCATACTAGTTTACAGTATGGTCTCTGACAGTATGGTCTCTAACAGTATGGTCTCTAACAGTATGGTCTCTAACAGTATGGTCTCTAACAGTATGGTCTCTGACAGTATGTTCTCTAACAGTATGGTCTCTAACAGTATGGTCTCTAACAGTATGGTCTCTGACAGTATGGTCTCTAACAGTATGGTCTCTAACAGTATGGTCTCTGACAGTATGGTCTCTGACAGTATGGTCTCTAACAGTATGGTCTCTAACAGTATGGTCTCTGACAGTATGGTCTCTGACAGTATGGTCTCTAACAGTATGGTCTCTAACAGTATGGTCTCTGACAGTATGGTCTCTAACAGTATGGTCTCTGACAGTATGGTCTCTAACAGTATGGTCTCTGACAGTATGGTCTCTAACAGTATGGTCTCTAACAGTATGGTCTCTAACAGTATGGTCTCTGACAGTATGGTCTCTGACAGTATGGTCTCTAACAGTATGGTCTCTAACAGTATGATCTCTAACATACATAATGAGACCCTGTTCCTCTGTCTCCTGTTCTGTGCTCATTTTCCTTTTCTTCTATCTCTGTCTCTCTTATCTCTTTCCTCCCTTTCCCAGCAGGCAGAGCACAGCTGTCCATCGAGCTGAGCCGGGTGACTTACTGACAGGGGCCTGGCTGAGAGAGAGACAGACAGAGAGAGAGAGAGAGAGAGAGAGAGAGAGAGAGAGAGAGAGAGAGACAGACAGACAGACAGACAGACAGACAGACAGACAGACAGACAGACAGACAGACAGACACAGACAGACAGACAGACAGACAGACAGACAGACAGACAGACAGACAGACAGACAGACAGAGAGAGAGAGAGAGAGAGAGAGAGAGAGAGAGAGAGAGAGAGAGGCAGTGAAGCGATCAGTCAGTCAGTGTAAAGGCTGTGTAGGAGGGAGGGAGCGTCCTTGAAAAGCCTCGAGCCTGGTTATTTTCTTTAAACCCAGGCTCTGTAAAACTCTCCATCCATCTCTCCTCACACCTTCCCTCTAATCTCTCTTTCCCTCCATCTCTCCTCACACCTTCCTCTCTAATCTCTCTTTCCATCCATCTCTCCTCACACCTTCCTCTCTAATCTCTCTTTCCATCCATCTCTCCTCACACCTTCCCTCTAATCTCTCTTTCCCTCCATCTCTCCTCACACCTTCCCTCTAATTTCTCTTTCCCTCCATCTCTCCACACCTTCCCTCCAATCCCTCATTCCCTCCAATCCCTCATTCCCTCCAATCCCTCCTTTCCTTCCTTCCCTCCTCACACCTACCCTCAAATCCCTCCCTTCCTTCCTTCCTTCCTTCCTTCCTTCCTTCCTTCCTTCCCTCTAATCCCTCATTCCCTCCAATCCCTCCTCCCTTCCTTCCCCCCACGAAACTACCCTCCAATCCCTCCTTACCTCCAATCTCTCCTTCCTTCATTCCCTCCTTAAAAATACCCTCCAATCCCTCCCTCCTTCCCTCCTTCCTTCCGTCCTCCTCAAACCTTCGTCTCATTAATCCTGTCCATTCTCATACTACTGACCCCTTCCCAGAAACCCCCAGAAGAAACACGGGTATTTTACTTGACCTTCACAAGGCTACAGCGGTGTTATTTAGCCTGTGTGTGTGTGTTTTTTTTTTCAAACTAATAATAATAAAAATAAACTATATGGATTACATGTTAGGATTACTAACGGATTACATGTTAGGGGGATTACATGTTAGGGTTACTAACGGATTACATGTTAGGGGGATTACATGTTAGGGTTACTAACGGATTACATGTTAGGGGGATTACATGTTAGGGTTACTAACGGATTACATGTTAGGGGGATTACATGTTAGGGTTACTAACGGATTACAAATCAGGGGGATTACATGTTAGGGTTACTAACGGATTACATGTTAGGGTTACTAACAGATTACATGTTAGTGGGATTACATGTTAGGATTGCTAATGGAGTACATGTTAGGGTTACTAATGAATTACATGTTGGGGGGATTACATGTTAGGGGGATTACATGTTAGGATTACTAACGGATTACATTTTAGGGGGATTACATGTCAGGATTGCTAATGGAGTACATGTTAGGGTTACTAACAGATTACATGTTAGCGGGATTACATGTTAGGATTGCTAATGGAGTACATGTTAGGGTTACTAATGAATTACATGTTGGGGGGATTACATGTTAGGGGATTACATGGTAGGGTTACTAACGGATTACATGTTAGGGGGATTACATGTTAGGATTGCTAATGGAGTACATGTTAGGGTTACTAATTAATTACATGTTGGGGGATTACATGTTAGGGGGATTACATGTTAGGATTACTAACGGATTACATGTTAGGGGGATTACATGGTAGGATTACTAACGGATTACATGTTAGGGGGGTTACATGTTAGGGCAATTACATGTTAGGGGGATTACATGTTAGGGTCACTAACAGATTACATGTTAGGGGGATTACATGTTAGGGTTACTAACAGATTACATGTTAGGGGGATTACATGTTAGGGTTACTAACATATTACATGTTAGGGTTACTAACAGATGACATGTTAGGGGGATTACATGTTAGGGTTACTAACAGATTACATGTCAGGGGGATTACATGTTAGGGTTAAGGTTACTAATGGATTACATGTTAGGGTTACTAACAAATTACATGTTAGGGTTACTAACAGATGACATGTTAGGGGGATTACATGTTAGGATTACTAACAGATTACATGTTAGGGGGATTACATGTTAGGGTTACTAACAGATTACATGTTATGGTTACAAACAGATTACATATTAAGGGGATTACATGCTAGGGTTACTAACATATTACATGTTAGGGGGATTACATGTCAGGGTTACTAACAGATTACATGTCAGGGTTACTAACAGATTACATGTTAGTGGGATTACATGTTAGGGGGATTACATGTTAGAGTTACTAACAGATTACATGTTAGGTTTACTAACAGATGACATGTTAAGGGGATTACATGTTAGGGTTACTAACAGATTACATGTTAGGGTTACTAACAGATGAAATGTTAGGGGGATTACATGTTAGGGTTACTAACAGATTACATGTTAGGGTTACTAACAGATTACATGTTAGCGGGATTACATGTTAGGGGGATTACATGTTAGGGTTACTAACAGATTACATGTTAGGGTTACTAACAGATTACATGTTAGGATTACTAACAGATGACATGTTAGGGGGATTACATGTTAGGGGGATTACATGTTAGGGTTACTAACAGATTACATGTTAGGGTTACTAACAGATTACATGTTAGCGTGATTACATGTTAGCGGGATTACATGTTAGGGGGATTACATTTTAGGGTTACTAACAGATTACATGTTAGGGTTACTAATGAATTACATGTTGGGGGGATTACATGTTAGGGGGATTACATGTTAGGATTACTAACGGATTACATGTTAGGGGGATTACATGTTAGGGGGATTACATGTTAGAATTACTAACGGATTAAATGTTAGGGGGATTACATGTTAGGGCAATTACATGTTAGGGGGATTACATGTTAGGGGGATTACATGTTAGGGTCACTAACAGATTACATGTTAGGGGGATTACATATTAGGATTACTAACAGATTACATGTTAGGGGGATTACATGTTAGGATTACTAACAGATTACATGTTAGGGTTACTAACAGATTACATGTTAGCGGGATTACATGCTAGGGTTACTAACATATTACATGTTAGGGGGATTACATGTTAGGGTTACTAACAGATTACATGTTAGGGTTACTAACAGATTACATGTTAGTGGGATTACATGTTAGGGGGATTACATGTTAGGGTTACTAACAGATTACATGTTAGGGTTACTAACAGATTACATGTTAGCGGGATTAAATGTTAGGGGGATTACATGTTAGGGTTACTAACAGATTACATGTTACGGTTACTAACAGATGAAATGTTAGGGGGATTACATGTTAGGGTTACTAACAGATTACATGGTAGGGTTACTAACAGATTACATGTTAGCGGGATTACATGTTAGGGGGATTACATGTTAGGGTTACTAACAGATTACATGTTAGGATTACTAACAGATGACATGTTAGGGGGATTACATGTTAAGGGGATTACATGTTAGGGTTACTAACAGATTACATGTTAGGATTACTAACAGATGACATGTTAGGGGGATTACATGTTAAGGGGATTACATGTTAGGGTTACTAACAGATTACATGTTAGGGGGATTACATGTTAGGATTACTAACAGATTACATGTTAGGGTTACTAACAGATTACATGTTAGCGGGATTACATGCTAGGGTTACTAACATATTACATGTTAGGGGGATTACATGTTAGGGTTACTAACAGATTACATGTTAGGGTTACTAACAGATTACATGTTAGTGGGATTACATGTTAGGGGGATTACATGTTAGGGTTACTAACAGATTACATGTTAGAGTTACTAATGGATTACATGTTGGGGGGATTACATGTTAGGGGGATTACATGTTAGGATTACTAACGGATTACATGTTAGGGGGATTACAGGTTAGGGGGATTACATGGTAGGGCAATTACATGTTAGGGGGATTACATGTTAGGGGGATTACATGTTAGGGTCACTAACAGATTACATGTTAGGGGGATTACATGTTAGGGCTACTAACAGATTCCATGTTATGGTTACAAACAGATTACATATTAAGGGGATTACATGCTAGGGTTACTAACATATTACATGTTAGGGGGATTACATGTTAGGATTACTAACAGATTACATGTTAGGGGGATTACATGTTAGGGTTACTAACAGATTACATGTTAGGGTTACTAACAGATTACATGTTAGGGTTACTAACAGATGACATGTTAGGGGGATTACATGTTAGGGTTACTAACAGATTACATGTTAGGGTTACTAACAGATTACATGTTATGAAATACATGTTAGGATTACATGTTACTAACAGATTACATGTTAGGGTTACTAACAGATTACATATGTTAGGGTTACAACAGATGAAATGTTAGGGGATTACATGTTACATTACATGTTAGGGATTACATGTTAGGGTTACTAACAGATTACATGTTAGGGGGATTACATGTTAGGATTACTAACAGATTACATGTTAGGGTTACATGTTAACTAGATTACATGTTAGGGGGATTACATGTTAGGATTACTAACAGATTACATGTTAGGGGATTACATGTTAGGGTTACTAACAGAACATACTAACAGATTACATGTTAGGGTTACTAACAGAATACATGTCAGGGGGATTACATGTTAGGGTTACTAACAGATTACATGTTAGGGTTACTAACAGATTACATGTTAGGGTTACTAACAGATTACATGTCAGGGGGATTACATGTTAGGGTTAAGGTTACTAACGGATTACATGTTAGGGTTACTAACAGATTACATGTTAGGGTTACTAACAGATTACATGTTAGGGGGATTACATGTTAGGGTTACTAACATATTACCTGACATGATGACTCCTTTCTGTCCCCAGTCCACCTGACTGTGCTGCTGTTCCAGTTTCAACTGTTCTGCCTTATTATTATTTGACCATGCTGGTCATTTATGAACATTTGAACATCTTGGCCATGTTCTGTTATAATCTCCACCCGGCACAGCCAGAAGAGGACTGGCCACCCCACATAGCCTGGTTCCTCTCTACGTTTCTTCCTAGGTTTTGGCCTTTCTAGGGAGTTTTTCCTAGCCACCGTGCTTCTACACCTGCATTGCTTGCTGTTTGGGGTTTTAGGCTGGGTTTCTGTACAGCACTTTGAGATATCAGCTGATGTACGAAGGGCTATATAAATAAAATTTGATTTGATTTGATGGTTAAGGGCTTGTAAGTAAGCATGTTCACTGTAAGTAAGTCGCTCTGGATAAGAGCGTCTGCTAAATGACTTAAATGTAAATGTAAATGTATTGTTGGTTTGTAAGTATTGTTGGTTAAGGGCTTATAAGTAAGCATGTTCACTGTAAGTATTGTTGGTTTGTAAGTATTGTTGGTTAAGGGCTTGTAAGTAAGCATGTTCACTGTAAGTATTGATGGTTAAGGGCTTATAAGTAAGCATGTTCACTGTAAGTATTGTTGGTTTGTAAGTATTGTTGGTTAAGGGCTTGTAAGTAAGCATGTTCACTGTAAAGTCCTACACCCGTTGTATACGGCGCATTGGACAACAACAAAAAACATCTTGATTTGATTTGATTTGATTCACTGCAGCTACAACCAACACTGCAGATCCCAATGAATGAGTAGCCTGTGGCAAAGTGTCTCCATATTACGTTGTATTATTAGGGGCTTTTATATATATCAAGTAATTCTTTCACTTCAACGGATTAACAACGTGAAATAAGGCAGCGAGCCGACAGCCATCAGCTGGACGGCAGCCATCAGCTGGACGACAGCCATCAGCGGGCCGACAGCCATCAGCTGGACGACAGCCATAAGCTGGATGACAGCCATCAGCTGGACGGCAGCCATCAGCTGGACGACAGCCATCAGCTGGACGACAGCCATCAGCTGGACGGCAGCCATCAGCTGGACGGCAGCCATCAGCTGGACGGCAGCCATCAGCTGGACGGCAGCCATCAGCTGGACGACAGCCATCAGCTGGACGGCAGCCATCAGCCCGGACGACAGCCATCAGCCCGGACGACAGCCATCAGCTGGACGGCAGCCATCAGCTGGACGGCAGCCATCAGCTGGACGACAGCCATCAGCTGGACGGCAGGCATCAGCTGGACGACAGTGTCCCCTTTTTCTAAGCTCGGGGAGGGAGAGAGGCGGGGAAGGTGAGTCGGGTAGGAGGCCGAGAACTCACCATTGCTCCCTCTGTCCCCTCAGACTGGCCATCGGACGCACGCCATCAGTTCAGTCAAGTAAAATAAAAAGTGAATTATTACGCTCACTCGGCTGTGCCTCACGAGTAATAAAAACAAATGATCTATTACCAGTGTGATCATATACCTATGTTTTGTAAATCTAATTTCTAAATGGTATGAGAAGAACAACATTGGAAGGGCAATTCAAGCAGAGCCAATATGCAGAGATAATGTACTGGGCCTATAGCTTACTGCACAAACCCTCATTGTTACTGTTTCTAATTGGTTAATGTTGCTGAGATTGTTACATAACTGTTTCTAATTGGTTAATGTTGCTGAGATTGTTACATAACTGTTTCTAATTGGTTAATGTTGCTGAGATTGTTACATAACTTTTCTAATTGGTTAATGTTGCTGAGATTGTTACATAACTGTTTCTAATTGGTTAATGTTGCTGAGATTGTTACATAACTGTTTCTAATTGGTTAATGTTGCATAGGCTTATGTTTTCTTAAGTAACGTTTTAAAACAATCTAAGCAATAGATCTCAGCATGCATCTTGAACTCAGAAAAGGGTTGGTGATTTATCAGGTCAGAATACTGTCATTGACGACAATTCATTTTATGGTACAGCAGATAGGAGGTTATCTTTCCAAATTAAGCCAGAACGGACAACCGATTATAACTAAACGTTTGTCAAATGTTCTCCGTACATAGATAACCCACAAACTAGTTTATTTAAAAATATATGTTTTTGATAACAAAATAGCCGTACAAATGCATATACCATTTGACAAGATTATACATCACATGTAATGGCTTTTGATTCATTTCGATGTGATGTTAATTTGAAACCATTGAAGCCAAATGTAGCATTTTTTGCAACATTTCAAGATAAAAAAAAGAAAATAAAATAAATGATTTTCCTAACCAGAGGCTACAAGTACTTCAGAAGGGTTGTGATATGTGTTCCCCATTTGGATCTAACAGTACAGGTCTGTCTTACAAAAGAGATTTTGACTCAGATAAACAAACCTATTTTAAGATTATCCCAGTCAGAAAGAATGTCTCTGATCTGTTGATCATGAGAAAAAAAAAGGGTCAGAGGACATTCGCTAGTTTCTAATCTGCTGCTCGAACAGAACCTACACCCTAAACCTGGTCATAGACAATGTGAGGGGAGGGGGGGGGGGGGAACAGCTTTCTGCATCATTTCCCCCCTGCTTTTTTTCTCTTCTCTTCCTTTTTGTCACCCCCCACCCCCCCCACCACCACCACCACCACCTCCCACTAAAACTGTGTCTGTGAGTGACAAGGCATTAACACCATTTTAATTAAACTGGTTCCTTCTCCTCTATCCCCAAAACATACAGTTAACCAGAGGCACTCAACAGTCACATCCACACACTCTAAGTCCTTCTGCCTTCTTCATTCAATAGTGGCTTCCTTTTTCCGTTTTCTCCATTGCAACATGTATTAACTGAACCAATTTGAGAAAAAACGGATTAAAAAAATAATGATAATAAAAGGTAATGATATATACATTCAGCACCAGTCTAAAGTTTGGACACACCTACTCATTCAAGGGTTTCTCTTTATTTGGACTATTTTCTACATTGTAGAATACTAGTGAAGATATCAAAACTATGAAATAACACATATGGAATCAAGTAGTAAGTAACCAAAAAAGTGTTAAACACAAATATATATATTTTTTTTATATATGAGATTATTCAAAGTAGCCACCCTTTGCCTTGATGACAGCTTTGCACACTCTTGGCATTCTGTCATTGTGTAGGTGTGTCCGAACTTTAGACTGGTAATGTATATTGAAATATATGAAGAATAAAAAATAAAAAAACTTTTAGACATTGAAAAAAATGTTTTTTAAAAGCATTCAGTTTATATTTGCATTCAATCTTAACGTTTATTTTCACTGTATTTTTTCTTTGTTACGACACATTTTCCATCTTCGTTCAAGACAAGTTTTGGTACTCTTTTGGAGGCGGGGTTAAGGGGGATGGGCGTGTTTTTCCTGGTAATAAAAGGTCAAAGGTGAAATATCTCCTGTTTTTTTTTTTTTTCCTCTCCTCCACCCGATACCATGATGCCTCACCCCCCGGCCTGTGACTAAGACAGGATGTGTGTGTAGTTTGTGTGTGTGTGTGTGTGTGTGTGTGTGTGTGTGTGTGTGTGTGTGTGTGTGTGTGTGTGTGTGTGTGTGTGTGTGTGTGTGTGTGTGTGTGTGTGTGTGTGTGTGTGTGTGTGTGTGTGTGTGTGTGTGTGTGTGTGCATACCCGCGTGTGTGTGCGTGCGCGCATGTGTGGGTTGGGGGGGGGGGTACAATGTAATACAATGTCTTTATTTGACATGTCAAATAACACTATTTGATACATCAATTAAACTTGTTGATCAATCAGGACCTGAATATGATGTCACGTAATAATTTAACGGTCATTCGTTGTTTTACGTAGTTATTACACGTTGATTAAACTATCACTCGTATTTCATATGTCACAACGATTCAGCGATACGTGACGCTGGTAAAGTTTAGTCTCGCGCAGCTGCTGCTGCCGCACGTGCCCAGACACACTTCCCCAAAGATCTGGACCGTGCTGGTCTTAAAAAACTAGCTAGGTAGCTGAAGGATGCAAACAATGTCCTTCCCCAAAAAACAGCAAAAACAATATAATCTGTTTCAGTAGCTATCGTTAGCTAGCTAAGGTCTGTTTCAGTAGCTATCGTTAGCTAGCTAATGTCTGTTTCAGTAGCTATCGTTAGCTAGCTAAGGTCTGTTTCAGTAGCTATCGTTAGCTAGCTAATGTCTGTTTCAGTAGCTATCGTTAGCTAGCTAAGGTCTGTTTCAGTAGCTATCATTAGCTAGCTAACGTCTGTTTCAGTAGCTATCGTTAGCTAGCTAAGGTCTGTTTCAGTAGCTATCGTTAGCTAGCTAAGGTCTGTTTCAGTAGCTATCGTTAGCTAGCTAAGGTCTGTTTCAGTAGCTATCGTTAGCTAGCTAACGTCTGTTTCAGTAGCTATCGTTAGCTAGCTAAGGTCTGTTTCAGTAGCTATCGTTAGCTCGCTAACTATCTAGCTAGGTGTCATCATCTAAATGACCCTGTAATTAATAAGACAGTTAATGTTTGATTAATGTTGGGTCACAATTTGCAGTTTGCCTTTAAAATAAAAGAGTCTCTCATTGAAGGTGATGCAAATGAATACAAATAGTGGAATATATCATACTAATAGTGGAATAGATCATACTAATAGTGGAATAGATCATACTAATAGTGGAATAGATCATACTAATAGTGGAATAGATCATACTAATAGTGGAATAGATCATACTAATAGTGGAATAGATCATACTAATAGTGGAATAGATCATACTAATAGTGGAATAGATCATACTAATAGTGTAATAGATCATACTAATAGTGGAATATATCATACTAATAGTGTAATAGATCATACTAATAGTGTAATAGATCATACTAATAGTGTAATAGTGGAATAGATCATACTAATAGTGGAATAGATCATACTAATAGTGGAATAGATCATACTAATAGTGGAATAGATCATACTAATAGTGTAATAGATCATACTAATAGTGGAATAGATCATACTAATAGTGGAATAGATCATACTAATAGTGGAATAGATCATACTAATAGTGTAATAGATCATACTAATAGTGGAATAGATCATACTAATAGTGGAATAGATCATACTAATAGTGGAATAGATCATACTAATAGTGGAATATATCATACTAATAGTGGAATAGATCATACTAATAGTGGAATAGATCATACTAATAGTGGAATAGATCATACTAATAGTGGAATAGATCATACTAATAGAGGAATAGATCATACTAAACGAGGTTGGAATGTTCTTATAGAAATTCAAACAAAAGACAATAATTTGTTAATTTGACAAAAATCTGTTGAAATCACACTGTGGCTATATGACACTTTCGCATTATATACTTATTTCACTGTACAGCCTTACCTATGGGTTGTGGATCAATGACATGGGGTATCAGTCTACTCAGTGACACCCAGAGAAACATTAGCATCGTAGCTCTTATTGCGTGACTCTGAAACCACTGTGAATTGAGCCACATTTATTGTACTAGTCAAACCTACTATGCATATTGAACCCTATTCCAGAGGGAAAACGATACAATGTGGATGTTTTGGATGCTGGTAACTCTGAGGAGTATCTCGGCCCAGGAGACGACCCAGATGCAGACAGTTTGGAGGCCGGTAACTCTGAGGAGTATCTCGGCTCAGGAGACGACCCAGATGCAGACAGTTTGGAGGCCGGTAACTCTGAGGAGTATCTCGGCTCAGGAGACGACCCAGATGCAGACAGTTTGGAGGCCGGTAACTCTGAGGAGTATCACAGCCCAGGAGAAGACCCAGATGCAGACAGTTTGGAGGCTGGTAACTCTGAGGAGTATCACGGCTCAGGAGAAGAGACAGATGCAGACAGTTTGGAGGCTGGTAACTCTGAGGAGTGTCACGGATCAGTAGACGACCCAGATGCAGACAGTTTGGAGGCTGGTAACTCTGAGGAGTATCACGGCTCAGGAGAAGACCCAGATGCAGACAGTTTGGAGGCCGGTAACTCTGAGGAGTGTCACGGCTCAGGAGAAGAAACAGATGCAGACAGTTTGGAGGCTCGTAACTCTGAGGAGTATCACGGCTCAGGAGAAGACCCAGATGCAGACAGTTTGGAGGGCGGTAACTCTGAGGAGTATCACGATGTTCTCTGTTTAGTGAGTCCTCCAGATCAGAGGCAGTAGGGATGACCAGGGATGTTCTCTGTTTAGTGAGTCCACCAGATCAGAGCCAGTAGGGATGACCAGGGATGTTCTCTGTTTAGTGAGTCCACCAGATCAGAGCCAGTAGGGATGACCAGGGATGTTCTCTGTTTAGTGAGTCCTCCAGATCAGAGCCAGTAGGGATAACCAGGGATGTTCTCTGTTTAGTGAGTCTGCCAGATCAGAGACAGTAGGAATGACCAGGAATGTTCTCTTGATAGGTGTGTGAATTAGACCATTTTACTGTCCTGCTAAGCATTCGAAATGTAACTAAGACGTTTGAGTGTCAGGGAAAATGCATGGAGTAAAAAGTACATACATTTTCTCTATGAATGGAAGTGAAGTAAAAGTAGTCAAACACATGAATAGTAAGGTAAAGTACAGATACCCCCCCCTTAAAAAAACTACTTAAGTGGTATTTTAAAGTATTTTTACTTAAGTACTTTACACCATTGCATTACTCATTGTGTTATTATTTTGATCATATTTCTCTTCTTTTTTTGTCCCACCACAACAGCCAACATGCCACCGAACTCAGTGGCCTCCATCATTCTTAAATGGAAGAAGCTGAGCATGCGGGCGAGAAGGGCCTTAGTCAGGGAAGTGACCAAGAACCCGATGGTCACTATGACAGAGCTCCAGTGTCTCTCTGTGGAGATGGGAGAACCTTCCAGAAGGACAACCACCTCTGGTCCATGACTAAGACTGGTCAGACCATGTGGGGAACGACGGTCTTTCATTATGAAGGTTTGGAAGGTAGACGAGGTGCCCCAATATCAAGCCTCATGCACCTAGGCTCCATGTCAAGCCCTGCCACCCACAGACCCAGCTGAGCATTTCCCTCCATTTTGCCCTCGAAGAAACAGACACAACGCAGGCAGGAGGAAGGACATGGTCAGGCACGCACGCACGCATGCACGCACGCACGCACACACGCACACACGCACACACACACACACACACACACACACACACACACACACACACACACACACACACACACACACACACACACACACACACACACACACACACACAGGCAGGCAGGAGGAAGGACATGGTCAGGCACACACACACACACACAAACACACACACAAACACACCGCAGGCAGGAGGAAGGGCATGGTCAGGCACACACACACACACACACACCGCAGGCAGGAGGAAGGACATGGTCAGGCACACACACACACACACACACAAACACACACAAACACACACACACACACACACACACACACACACACACACACACACACACACACACACACACACACACACACACACACACACACACACACACACACACACACACACACACACACACACACCGCAGGCAGAGGAAGGAGGAAGGAGGGTCACGGTATACATCATGTCTTTAATCCTCTTTTATCAGGACAAGGGAGGGCTGGAGAGAACAGGGAGAGCTGGAAGGATGAGACGCAGCTGTCTCTCAACCTTTACACACCCACATGTATTACACATTACACAGGCAAAGAGGAAAAGGAGGAGGAGGAGGAGGAGGAAGAGCACATGTATTACACATTACACAGCCCCAGAGGAAGAAGAAGAAAAGGAGCAGGAGGAAGAAGAAGAAGAGGGAGAAGAAGAGTAGAGTTTTCTAGGAAAGAGACTGTCCATTACCTTTATACACTTTGTGATTCAGTTCAGAGAGTTTGACTAGATAGAGTCTGCACTGAGAAGACACACTAGATAGAGAGTCTTCACTGAGAAGACACTAGATAGAGAGTCTTCACTGAGAAGACACTAGATAGAGTCTGCACTGAGAAGACACACTAGATAGAGAGTCTGCACTGAAAAGACACTAGATGAGAGTCTGCACTGAGAAGACACTAGATAGAGAGTCTGCACTGAGAAGACACACTAGATAGAGAGTCTGCACTGAGAAGACACTAGATAGAGAGTCTGCACTGAGAAGACACACTAGATAGAGAGTCTGCACTGAGAAGACACTAGATAGAGAGTCTGCACTGAGAAGAACCTAGATAGAGAGTCTGCACTGAGAAGACACTAGATAGAGAGTCTGCACTGAGAAGACACACTAGATAGAGAGTCTGCACTAAGACACACTAGATAGATAGTCTGCACTAAGAAGACACACTAGATAGAGTCTTCACTGAGAAGACACTAGATAGAGTCTGCATTGAGAAGACACACTCGATAGATAGTCTGCACTATGAAGACACTAGATAGAGAGTCTGCACTGAGAAGACACTAGATAGAGAGTCTGCATTGAGAAGACACACTAGATAGAGAGTCTTCACTGAGAAGACACTAGATAGAGAGTCTGCTCAGTGGCATAAGAATTATATTATTTTCTGTACATGACGCACAGGTCTATGTCACTATATCTTATCTGCCTACTGACAGACGGACAGACACAACCCTGCCAGTACAAATGAAAAGGAATATCATGACTAAATTATTTCATTAGCACGGAATCATTGCTATTGACAACACGGTCGATCGGTCAGAAAGATGGAGAAGACCGAGTCAGCCGTTTCCATGGTAGCCTATTGAGTTTCCATGGTAGCCTATTGACTCTGTGGTTAATTGGCTAATTAATGATTTGATTAGAGAGATAGCACCATTGTTTTAATTTGTTGATCAGCGGGAAGGGTAGTTTATTGATTGTTTAAAAACACTCTAGGAGCTTGACTCTGATTGGTTGATTGACCAGGAGGTAAGACGAGATTGGAGAGGATTCATCTGATTGGTTGATTGATCGATGACAAGGAGAATAATAGTAGATGGTGTATATTTCTATGGGCAGAAGCACCGTTGACACCTCTCTAGAGTTGGCAGAGAGACAATGTCTCAGTTTTAAAGCTCATTTCCTGCAATGTTATACATGTTACCATGTCAAAAATGTATTCAGGTAATATTTGAGTGACTTGAACACTACCACAGAATCTACAGCGCATTCATAATGTATTCAGACCCCTTGACTTTTTCCACATTTGTTACGTTACAGCCTTATTCTAACATGGATTATAAAAAAGCTTTTCCTCATCAATCTACACACAATACCCCGTAATGACATCACAATAACCCATAATGACATCACAATACCCCGTAATGACATCACCATACCCCGTAATGACATCACAATACCCCGTAATGACATCACAATACCCCGTAATGACATCACAATACCCCGTAATGACATCACCATACCCCGTAATGACATCACAATACCCCGTAATGACATCACAATACCCCGTAATGACATCACAATACCCCGTAATGACATCACAATACCCCGTAATGACATCACAATACCCCGTAATGACATCACAATACCCCGTAATGACATCACAATACCCCGTAATGACATCACAATACCCCGTAATGACATCACAATACCCCGTAATGACATCACAATGACATCACAATACCCGTAATGACATCACAATACCCCGTAATGACATCACAATAACCCGTAATGACATCACAATACCCCGTAATGACATCACAATACCCCATAATGACATCACAATAACCCGTAATGACATCACAATACCCCATAATGACATCACAATACCCCGTAATGACATCACAATACCCCGTAATGACATCACAATACCCCGTAATGACATCACAATACCTAGTTGACGTGGGCCAGTTGACATGGGCTAGTTGACGTGGGCTAGTTGACGTGGGCTAGCTGACATGGGCCAGTTGACATGGGCTAGTTGAAGTGGGCTAGCTGACGTGGGCTAGTTGACGTGGGCAAGTTTACATGGGCTAGCTGACATGGGCTAGCTGACATGGGCAAGCTGACATGGGCTAGCTGACATGGGCTAGCTGACATGGGCTAGCTGACATGGGCTAGTTGACATGGGCTAGCTGACATGGGCTAGCTGACATGGGCTAGTTGACATGGGCTAGCTGACATGGGCTAGTTGACATGGGCTAGCTGACATGGGCAAGTTGACATGGGCAAGTTGACATGGGCCAGTTGACATGGGCCAGTTGACATGGGCTAGCTGACATGGGCTAGCTGACATGGGCCAGTTGACATGGGCTAGTTGCCAAGGGGTAGTTGACGTGGGCTGGTTGACGTGGGCTAGTTGACGTGGGCTAGTTGACATGGGCTAGCTGACGTGGGCTAGCTGACGTGGGCTAGCTGACGTAGGCTAGTTGACGTGGGCTAATTGACGTGGGCTAGCTGACATGGGCTAGCTGACATGGGCTAGCTGACGTGGGCTAGCTGACGTGGGCTAGTTGATGTGGGCTAGTTGACATGGGCTAGCTGACATGGGCTAGCTGACATGGGCTAGCTGACATGGGCTCGTTGACATGGGCTAGTTGACATGGGCTAGCTGACATGGGCTAGCTGACATGGGCTAGTTGACATGGGTAGTTGACATGGGCTAGCTGACATGGGCGAGCTGACATGGGCTAGTTGCTAAGAGCTAGTTGACATGGGCCAGTTGACATGGGCCAGTTGACATGGGCTATTTGCCAAGGGGTAGTTGACGTGGGCCAGTTGACATGGGCCAGTTGACATGGGCCAGTTGACATGGGTCAGTTGAAATGGGCCAGTTGACATGGGCTAGTTGACATGGGCTAGTTGACATGGGCTAGTTGACGTGGGCTAGCTGACGTGGGCTAGCTGACGTGGGCTACTTGATATGGGCTAGATGACATGAGCTAGTTGACGTGGGCTAGCTGACATGGGCTAGTTGCCAAGGGATAGTTGACATGGGCCAGTTGACATGGGCCAGTTGACATGGGCCAGTTGACATGGGCCAGTTGAAATGGGCCAGTTGACATGGGCCAGTTGAAATGGGCCAGTTGACATGGGCTAGTTGACGTGGGCTAGCTGACGTGGGCTAGCTGACGTGGGCTACTTGACATGGGCTAGTTGACATGAGCTAGTTGACGTGGGCTAGCTGACATGGGCTAGTTGACATGGGCTAGCTGACATGGGCTAGCTGACATGGGCTAGCTGACATGGGCTAGTTGACATGGGCTAGCTGACATGGGCTAGCTGACATGGGCTAGTTGACATGGGCTAGCTGACATGGGCTAGTTGACATGGGCTAGCTGACATGGGCAAGTTGACATGGGCAAGTTGACATGGGCCAGTTGACATGGGCCAGTTGACATGGGCTAGCTGACATGGGCTAGCTGACATGGGCCAGTTGACATGGGCTAGTTGCCAAGGGGTAGTTGACGTGGGCTGGTTGACGTGGGCTAGTTGACGTGGGCTAGTTGACGTGGGCTAGCTGACGTGGGCTAGCTGACGTGGGCTAGCTGACGTAGGCTAGTTGACGTGGGCTAATTGACGTGGGCTAGCTGACATGGGCTAGCTGACATGGGCTAGCTGACGTGGGCTAGCTGACGTGGGCTAGTTGATGTGGGCTAGTTGACATGGGCTAGCTGACATGGGCTAGCTGACATGGGCTAGCTGACATGGGCTCGTTGACATGGGCTAGTTGACATGGGCTAGCTGACATGGGCTAGCTGACATGGGCTAGTTGACATGGGTAGTTGACATGGGCTAGCTGACATGGGCGAGCTGACATGGGCTAGTTGCTAAGAGCTAGTTGACATGGGCCAGTTGACATGGGCCAGTTGACATGGGCTATTTGCCAAGGGGTAGTTGACGTGGGCCAGTTGACATGGGCCAGTTGACATGGGCCAGTTGACATGGGCCAGTTGACATGGGTCAGTTGAAATGGGCCAGTTGACATGGGCTAGTTGACATGGGCTAGTTGACATGGGCTAGTTGACGTGGGCTAGCTGACGTGGGCTAGCTGACGTGGGCTACTTGATATGGGCTAGATGACATGAGCTAGTTGACGTGGGCTAGCTGACATGGGCTAGTTGCCAAGGGATAGTTGACATGGGCCAGTTGACATGGGCCAGTTGACATGGGCCAGTTGACATGGGCCAGTTGAAATGGGCCAGTTGACATGGGCCAGTTGAAATGGGCCAGTTGACATGGGCTAGTTGACATGGGCTAGTTGACGTGGGCTAGCTGACGTGGGCTAGCTGACGTGGGCTACTTGACATGGGCTAGTTGACATGAGCTAGTTGACGTGGGCTAGCTGACATGGGCTAGTTGACATGGGCTAGTTGACATGGGCTAGACATGGGCTGACATGGGCTAGCTGACATGGGCTAGTTGACATGAGCTAGTTGACGTGGGCTAGCTGACATGGGCTAGTTGACATGGGCTAGTTGACATGGGCTAGTTGACATGGGCTAGCTGACATGGGCTAGCTGACATGGGCTAGTTGACATTGGCTAGTTGACATGGGCTACCTGACATGGGCTAGTTGACATGGGCCAGTTGACATGGGCTAGCTGACATGGGCTAGCTGACATGGGCTAGTTGACATGGGCTAGCTGACATGGGCTAGTTGACATGAGCTAGTTGACATGGGCTAGTTGCCAAGGGCTAGTTGACATGGGCTAGTTGACATGGGCTAGTTGACATGGGCTAGCTGACATGGGCTAGTTGACATGGGCTAGCTGACATGGGATAGTTGACGTGAGCTAGCTGACGTGGGTTAGCTGACGTGGGCTAGTTGACGTGGGCTAGTTGCCAAGGGTTAGTTGACATGGGTTAGTTGACATGGGCCAGTTGACATGGGCTAGTTGACATGGGCTAGCTGATATGGGCTAGTTGACATGGACTAGTTGACATGGGCTAGCTGACATGGACCAGTTGACATGGGCTAGCTGATATGGGTTAGTTGACATGGACTAGTTGATCTGAGTTAAGTTACACATAGCTCTGTACTGGCATGACAGGAGTGACTGATGATGCACCACACCATTTAGAAGACTTTTAGGAGTAAGTTGAAAGCCGGACTGAGTTCTCACCCCAGTGGTTTGGGATCCACTGCTATAGTCTACCATTAGTCTGTCTGTGCTCATACGTCCAGAATGTGTTTTGCTATTTGTGCTACTGGCCTATTACCGCACAAATAGAATGCAATGTATCCGTGTGGAAGGGTGTTTTAAGTCTGATTATGTTGCGTTGACAACTGGTGTTCCCCCGGGTTCTATTCTCGCTCCAATACTCTTTACGATTTGTATAAATGAGTTACTGCATTAATAAGCAGTGAGTGGGAGGTCTCACTCATTTCCAGGTCACAGCAAATCACACTACATGACAAGTTCTCCACAAAATCTCCAGTCTAATTTCTAGGAATTCACTCACAGTACTCATTTAATGTAGTCTCATTAGACAAGTTTTAAGGTTAAGTGTTGGATGGATGTTGACAGCTGCACTATAGGGTGTAGGCTGATAGCTGCACTATGGGGTGTAGGCTGATAGCTGCACTATAGGGTGTAGGCTGATAGCTGCACTATAGGGTGTAGGCTGATAGCTGCACTATAGGGTGTAGGCTGATAGCTGCACTATAGGGTGTAGGCTGATAGCTGCACTATAGGGTGTAGGCTGATAGCTGCACTATAGGGTGTAGGCTGATAGCTGCACTATAGGGTACTGGCTGAGGCATCTACTCTGTGGACAAAGAATATAAATGTGATACACAGAGTTAGAGGAGGAAGGAGTTGGTCTATAGCCCTAACACGGCTGTAACCTCCGCCCTAACACGGCTGTAATCTCTGTCTATAGCCCTAACACGGCTGTAACCTCTGTCTATAGCCCTAACACGGCTGTAACCTCTGTCTATAGCCCTAACACGACTGTAACCTCAGTCTATAGCCCTAACACGACTGTAACCTCAGTCTATAGCCCTAACACGGCTGAAACCTCCGTCTAAAGCCCTAACACACAATGACTCTGTACCGGTACCCCCTGTATATAGCCTCCACATTGACTCTGTACCGGTACCCCCTGTATATAGCCTCCACATTGACTCTGTACCGGTACCAAAGCCTCCACATTGACTCTGTACCGGTACCCCCTGTATATAACCTCCACATTGACTCTGTACTGGTACCCCCTGTATATAGCCTCCACATTGACTCTGTACCGTAACACCCTGTATATAGCCTCCACATTGACTCTGTACCGGTACCCCCTGTACATAGCCTCCACATTGACTCTGTACCGGTACCCCCCTGTATATAGCCTCCACATTGACTCTATACCGGTACCCCCTGTATATAGCCTCCACATTGACTCTCTACCGGTGACCCCTGTATATAGTCTCCACTGACTCTGTACTGGTACCCCCTGTATATAGCCTCCTATTCATAATTTTTAAACTGCATTGTTGTTTAGGGGCTTGTAAGAAAGGACTTCACTTTAAGGTCTACACCTCTTGTATTCGGTGCATGTGACATATAGAATTACATTTGAACATGGCTGACATATGAAAAGGTATAGTGAAGGAAGGTAGCTTGTAATTTCTCCCTGCCATTGTGTGTCTTGCAGGGAAAAGAAAAGCCTTCACCATTCTATTCCCACACTGTCTGTCTGTCTGTCTGTCTGTCTGTCTGTCTGTCTGTCTGTCTGTCTGTCTGTCTGTCTGTCTGTCTGTCTGTCTCTCTGTCTCTCTCTCTCTCTCTCTCTCTCTCTCTCTCTCTCTCTCTCTCTCTCTCTCTCTCTCTCTCTCTCTCTGTGTGTGTCTCTCTCTCTCTCTCTCTCTCTCTCTCTCTCTCTCTCTGTGTGTGTCTCTCTCTCTCTCTCTCTCTCTCTCTCTCTCTCTCTCTCTCTCTCTCTCTCTCTCTCTCTCTCTCTCTCTCTCTCTCTCTCTCTCTCTCTCTCTCTCTCTCTCTCTCTCTCTCTCTCTCTCTCTCTCTCTCTCTCTCTCTCTCTCTCTCTCTCTCTCTGTGTGTGTCTCTCTCTCTCTCTCTCTCTCTCTCTCTCTCTCTCTCTCTCTCTCTCTCTCTGTCTCTCTCTCTCTCTCTCTCTCTCTCTCTCTCTCTCTCTCTCTCTCTCTCTCTCTCTCTCTCTCTCTGTGTGTCTCTCTCTCTCTCTCTCTCTCTCTCTCTCTGTGTCTCTCTCTGTCTCTGTCTCTCTCTCTCCTCATGGCTGCAAACAGACCATTGCTCCCCACAGGCAACTGCCCAGACCCTGATGGTAATGTCTAATGACACCACTCTCAGTCCTCAGAGAGGGAAGGGAGAGAGAGAGAGAGAGAAGAGGTGGGCATCTAGATGATATCACAGATATTAAGTTTCACATTAGTCATTGCTCAACTGGACAGAGGGACTGACGGAGGGACGGACAGAGGGAGGGGTGGAGAGAGGGAGGGAGGCGGGATGGGAGGTCGGTGGAGGAATGGACAGAGGGAGGGGTGGAGAGAGGGAGGGAGGGAGGGAGGAAGGTCGGTGGAGGGAGGGAGGGAGGGGTGGGAGGGAGGGAGGGAGGGAGGCGGGATGGAAGGTCGGTGGAGGAATGGAGGGAGGGAGGGAGGGAGGGAGGGACGGAGGGAGGGAGGGGGAGGGGGTGGAAGGGAGGGAGGGACGGACGGAGGGAGGGAGGGGGGGTGGAAGGGAGGGAGGGGGGTGGAAGGGAGGGAGGGGGTGGAAGGGAGGGAGGGAGGGAGGGAGGGAGGGAGGGGGGAGGGGGTGGAAGGGAGGGAGGGGGTGGAAGGGAGGGAGGGAGGGAGGGGGAGGGAGGGAGGGAGGGAGGGAGGGAGGGAGGGAGGGAGGGAGGGAGGGGGAGGGGGTGGGAGGGAGGGAGGGAGGGGGATGGAAAGGAGGCAGAGGGATGGAAATGGACAGAGGGATGGAGAGAGAAAAGGGAGGAGAAGATAAGAATCTCTTTCTGTCATACTGATGACCTATGCCACAACGTCAACTTCCTGGTCTTGGGGAGAGAGGGAGGGGGGAGAGAGGGAGGGAGGGGGCTGCTAGGAGATATTTCTAATGCAGGGAAGGTGCTGATACACCTAAAGCTACAATCTGGGGTTTACTTTTTTTAGACAAACAAATGGCAGGCATTATTAAAGCTGAGGGATGGGGCTGGATAAATTGTAACCACTCATTAAACATTTCAACAGTAGAACTATAGCTCACAAGGCACCTATGAGCTCTATTCTTCACTATTATAGATAAACAATCATAATGCCCAAAGACTAGAGCTGTGCTCAGTGTTTCTCTGATAGGCCGAGGTCTTTAATGTAATAGGACAGCAGCACTCCAGTTTCTCCCTGAGGTTTCCGTGACACCTAATTCCCTGTTCACACATGGACCTGACTGACTCAGAGCTTTGAGACAGACCAGGACTGACGTTAATCAGTGTGCCCATCGTTCCTATGCAACCACGCTGACATTGTTGACATCGGGCACAGGGTGAGAAACGCGCAGAATTACGTTAGTAGAAACGAAAGACTGTGTTCAGGGGCAGGCCTGGTTGTAGCTAGATATGCGTCAGGGACAATTTTGGCATTTTTAGCTAACCCTAACACTTGTCCTAATCTTAACTTAATTCTCCTAACCTGCTATGTTAATTATCCTAACCTGCCATGTTAATTCTCCTAACCTGCCATGTTAATTCTCCTAACCTGCTATGTTAATTCTCCTAACCTGCCATGTTAATTCTCCTAACCTGCTATGTTAATTCTCCTAACCTGCCATGTTAATTCTCCTAACCTGCCATGTTAATTCTCCTAACCTGCCATGTTAATTCTCCTAACCTGCCATGTTCATTCTCCTAACCTGCCATGTTAATTCTCCTAACCTGCCATGTTAATTCTCCTAACCTGCCATGAAAAGCATTTTTCTACTGTATTATTGACTTGTTAATTGTTTACTCCATGTGAAACTCTGTGTTGTCTGTTCACACTGCTATGCTTTATCTTGGCCAGGTCCCAGTTGTAAATGAGAACTTGTTCTCAACTAGCCTACCTGGTTAAATAAAGGTGAAATAAAAAAAATAAAAAAATAAATGTTAATTCTCCTAACCTGCCATGTTAACTCTCCTAACCTGCCATGTTAACTCTCCTAACCTGCCATGTTAACTCTCCTAACCTGACTTGTTAACTCTCCTAACCTGCCATGAAAAGTCACCTCTGACAGCAAACTGATTTGCCGAGGATACGAGTAGATAGGCGGCAGAGAATGAATATGGCTGTGAGAAGTTAAGAGAGAAGGTGGTGGAATTCAAACTTTACAAGGTGAGATTGAGCTACAGTGGCAGTCCATTTAAACATTTAAACTAGTCCATTTAAACATTTAAACTAGTCCATTTAAACATTTAAACTAGTCCATTTAAACATTTAAACTAGTCCATTTAAACATTTAAACTTGTCCATTTAAACATTTAAACTTGTCCATTTAAACATTTAAACTAGTCCATTTAAACATTTAAACTAGTCCATTTAAACATTTAAACTAGTCCATTTAAACATTTAAACTAGTCCATTTAAACATTTAAACTTGTCCATTTAAACATTTAAACTTGTCCATTTAAACATTTAAACTAGTCCATTTAAACATTTAAACTAGTCCATTTAAACATTTAAACTTGTCCATTTAAACATTTAAACTAGTCCATTTAAACATTTAAACTTGTCCATTTAAACATTTAAACTTGTCCATTTAAACATTTAAACTAGTCCATTTAAACATTTAAACTAGTCCATTTAAACATTTAAACTAGTCCATTTAAACATTTAAACTTGTCCATTTAAACATTTAAACTAGTCCATTTAAACATTTAAACTAGTCCATTTAAACATTTAAACTAGTCCATTTAAACATTTAAACTTGTCCATTTAAACTAGTCCATTTAAACATTTAAACTTGTCCATTTAAACATTTAAACTTGTCCATTTAAACATTTAAACTTGTCCATTTAAACATTTAAACTTGTCCATTTAAACATTTAAACTTGTCCATTTAAACATTTAAACTTGTCCATTTAAACATTTAAACTAGTCCATTTAAACATTTAAACTAGTCCATTTAAACATTTAAACTTGTCCATTTAAACATTTAAACTAGTCCATTTAAACATTTAAACTTGTCCATTTAAACATTTAAACTAGTCCATTTAAACATTTAAACTTGTCCATTTAAACATTTAAACTTGTCCATTTAAACATTTAAACTAGTCCATTTAAACATTTAAACTAGTCCATTTAAACATTTAAACTTCTCCATTTAAACATTTAAACTAGTCCATTTAAACATTTAAACTAGTCCATTTAAACATTTAAACTTGTCCATTTAAACTAGTCCATTTAAACATTTAAACTTGTCCATTTAAACATTTAAACTTGTCCATTTAAACATTTAAACTTGTCCATTTAAACATTTAAACTTGTCCATTTAAACATTTAAACTTGTCCATTTAAACATTTAAACTTGTCCATTTAAACATTTAAACTTGTCCATTTAAACATTTAAACTTGTCCATTTAAACATTTAAACTTGTCCATTTAAACATTTAAACTTGTCCATTTAAACATTTAAACTTGTCCATTTAAACATTTAAACTTGTCCATTTAAACTTGTCCATTTAAACATTTAAACTTGTCCATTTAAACATTTAAACTTGTCCATTTAAACATTTAAACTTGTCCATTTAAACATTTAAACTTGTCCATTTAAACATTTAAACTTGTCCATTTAAACTTGTCCATTTAAACATTTAAACTTGTCCATTTAAACATTTAAACTTGTCCATTTAAACATTTAAAATTGTCCATTTAAACATTTAAACTTGTCCATTTAAACTTGTCCATTTAAACATTTAAACTTGTCCATTTAAACATTTAAACTTGTCCATTTAAACATTTAAACTTGTCCATTTAAACATTTAAACTTGTCCATTTAAACATTTAAACTTGTCCATTTAAACTTGTCCATTTAAACATTTAAACATTTAAACTTGTCCATTTAAACATTTAAACTTGTCCATTTAAACATTTAAACTTGTCCATTTAAACATTTAAACTTGTCCATTTAAACATTTAAACTTGTCCATTTAAACATTTAAACTTGTCCATTTAAACATTTAAACTTGTCCATTTAAACATTTAAACTTGTCCATTTAAACATTTAAACTTGTCCATTTAAACATTTAAACTTGTCCATTTAAACATTTAAACTTGTCCATTTAAAAAGGGGAGAGCACCGTGAGATCAATGCTGGGAGCAGTGCAGGTCCCCTGCAAGAACAACAAAAATAAGTGCGATAAGGGACAGAGTGAGAAAATCACAGCGCTGATTACAAAAAAATATTGCAATTGGTAAGCAGCCATTGTTAGAGGATGTTGTCTTCACTGCCCTGATGGCATATCTAGAACCAGTGGTAGAGGATGTTGTATTCACTGCCCTGATGGCATATCTAGAACCAGCGGTAGAGGATGTTGTCTTCACTGCCCTGATGGCATATCTAGAACCAGTGGTTAGAGGATGTTGTCTTCACTGCCCTGATGGCATATCTAGAACCAGTGGTAGAGGATGTTGTCTTCACTGCCTTGATGGCATTTCTAGAACCAGCGGTAGAGAACCAGATAAGAAGATCCCATGTCGAAAAACTGATGGCTCTGCAAGTACAAACTCTCAAACACCATACGTGGTGTTAACAACAGATTGTTGGCAGCCTGTGAACACGCTGTCATACATCACTGCAACGAGCCATTACACTGAATAGAAGTGGGACAGGAAGTCCCATGTACTGACCAGAGAACATGGAGGAGAGGAACCTAAAAACGTCTATTGTCGCTGAGTGGGTGGGGGAAAGCAGTAAGGGGAGCGCTGTCTGTAGCCAGGACTGTGGTAGATTGAACTGCACTGCCCACTAGTGGTCATACGCAGGAACATATCTGCATTGAGAAAAACAGGAAGCCAGCTTCATGTAAAGTTGAAGTTGGAAGTTTACATACACCTTAGCCAAAAACATTTAAACTCAGTTTTTCACAATTCCTGATATTTAATTCTAGTAAAAAATCCATGTCTTAGGTCAGTTATTTTAAGAATGTGAAATGTCGGAATAATAGTAGAGAGAATGATCTATTTCAGCTTTAATTTCTTTCATCACATTCCCAGTGGGTCAGAAGTTTACATACACTCAATTAGTACTTGGTAGCATTGCATTTAAATTGTTTAACTTGGGTCAAACATTTTGTGTAGCCTTCAACAAGCTTTCCACAATAAGTTGGGTGAATTTTGGCCCATTCCTCCTGACAGAGCTGGTGTAACTGAGTCAGGTTTGTAGGCCTCCTTGCTCGCGCTTTTTCAGTTCTGCCCACAAAGTTTCAATAGGATTGAGGTCAGGGCTTTGTGATGGCCACTCCAATACCTTGACTTTGTTGTCCTTAAAAGTAATTTTGCCACAACCATTGCCACAACCACTGATGCCTTGAGATGTTGCTTCAACATATTCACATAATTTTCCTGCCTCCTGATGTCATCTATTTTGCCATCTATTTTGTGAAGTGCACAAGTCCCTCCTGCAGAAAAGCACCCCCAAAACATAATGCTGCCACCCCCGTGCTTCACGGTTGGGATGGTGTTCTTCGGCTTGCAAGCCTGTCCCTTTTTCCTCCAGACATAATGATGGTCATTGTGGCCAAACAGTTCCATTTTTATTTCATCAGAACAGAGGACATTTCTCCAAAAAGTATGATCTTTGTCCCCATGTACAGTTGCAAACCGTAGTCTGGCTTTTTAACGCGGTTTTGGAGCAGTGGCTTCTTCCTTTCTGAGCGTCCTTTCAGGTTATGTTGACATAGGACTGGTTTTACTGTGGATATATATACTTTTGTACCTGTTTCCTCCAGCATCTTCACAAGGTCCTTTGCTTTTGTTCTGGGATTAATTTGCACTTTACACACCAAAGTACGTTCATCTCTAGGAGACAGAATGCGTCTCCTTCCTGAGCGGTATGACGGCTGCGTGGTCCCATGGTGTTTATACTTGCATACTATGTACAGTTGAACGTGTTACCTTCAAGCGATTGGAAATTACTCCCAAGGATGAACCAGACTTGTGGAGGTCTACAATTGTTTTCTGAGGACTTGGCTAATTTATTTTGATTTTCCCATGATGTCAAGCAAAGAGGTATTGAGTTTGTAGGTAGGCCTTGAAATACATTTAAAGGTACACCTCAAATTGACTCAAATGATGTCAGAAGCTTCTAAAGCCATGACATCCTTTGCTGGAATTTTCCAAGCTGTGTAAAGGCACAGTCAGCTTTGTGTATGTAAACTTCTGACCCCTTGAAATTGTGATACAGTGAATTACAAATGAAATAATCTGTCTGTAAACAATTGTTGGAAAAACTATAGTTTATTACCAAGAAATGTGTGGAGTGGTTGAAAAACGAGTTTAAATTACTCCAACATAAGTCTTTGGAAACTTCCGACTTCCGAATTGTAACTACAAAGACCTGGATCTGGAAGCCAGCTCCACGTTACTATAAAGACCTGGAAGCCAGCTCCACGTTACTATAAAGACCTGGAAGCCAGCTCCACGTTACTATAAAGACCTGGAAGCCAGCTCCACGTTACTATAAAGACCTGGAAGCCAGCTCCACGTCAGTATAAAGACCTGGAAGCCAGCTCCACATTACTATAAAGACCTGGAAGCCAGCTCCGCATTACTATAAAGACCTGGAAGCCAGCTCCACGATACTATAAAGACCTGGGAGCCAGCTCCACGTCACTATAAAGACCTGGAAGCCAGCTCCATGTAACTATAATGACCTGGAAGCCAGCTCCACGATACTATAAAGAGCTGGGAGCCAGCTCCACATCACTATAAAGACATGGGAGCCAGCTCCACGTTACTATAAAGACCTGGAAGCCAGCTCCACGATACTATAAAGACCTGGAAGCCAGCTCCACGTTACTATAAAGACCTGGAAGCCAGCTCCACGATACTATAAAGACCTGGAAGCCAGCTCCACATTACTATAAAGACCTGGAAGCCAGCTCCACGTTACTATAAAGACCTGGAAGCCAGCTCCACATTACTATAAAGACCTGGAAGCCAGCTCCACATTACTATAAAGACCTGGAAGCCAGCTCCACGTTACTATAAAGACCTGGAAGCCAGCTCCACGTTACTATAAAGACCTGGAAGCCAGCTCCACGTTACTATAAAGACCTGGAAGCCAGCTCCACGATACTATAAAGACCTGGAAGCCAGCTCCACATTACTATAAAGACCTGGAAGCCAGCTACACGTTACTATAAAGACCTGGAAGCCAGCTCCACGTTACTATAAAGACCTGGAAGCCAGCTCCACGATACTATAAAGACCTGGAAGCCAGCTCCACATTACTATAAAGACCTGGAAGCCAGCTACACGTTACTATAAAGACCTGGAAGCCAGCTCCACGATACTATAAAGACCTGGGAGCCAGCTCCACGTCACTATAAAGACCTGGGAGCCAGCTGCACGTTACTATAAACACCTGGAAGCCAGCTCCACGTTACTATAAAGACCTGGAAGCCAGCTCCACGTTACTATAAAGACCTGGAAGCCAGCTCCACGATACTATAAAGACCTGGGAGCCAGCTCCACGTCACTATAAAGACCTGGGAGCCAGCTCCACGTTACTACGTTGTCTCTGCTGCTAAAGCCACTTTCTACCACTCTAAATTCCAAGCATCTGCCTCTAACCCTAGGAAGCTCTTTGCCACCTTCTCCTCCCTCCTGAATCCTCCTCCCCCTCCCCCCTCCTCCCTCTCTGCAGATGACTTCGTCAACCATTTTGAAAAGAAGGTCAACGACATCCGATCCTCGTTTGCTAAGTCAAACGACACCGCTGGTTCTGCTCACACTGCCCTACCCTGTGCTCTGACCTCTTTCTCCCCTCTCTCTCCAGATGAAATCTCGCGTCTTGTGACGGCCGGCCGCCTAACAACCTGCCCGCTCGACCCTATCCCCTCCTCTCTTCTCCAGACCATTTCCGGAGACCTTCTCCCTTACCTCACCTCGCTCATCAACTTATCCCTGACCGCTGGCTACGTCCCTTCCGTCTTCAAGAGAGCGAGAGTTGCACCCCTTCTGAAAAAACCTACACTCGATCCCTCCGATGTCAACAACTACAGACCAGTATCCCTTCTTTCTTTTCTCTCCAAAACTCTTGAACGTGCCGTCCTTGGCCAGCTCTCCCGCTATCTCTCTCTGAATGACCTTCTTGATCCAAATCAGTCAGGTTTCAAGACTAGTCATTCAACTGAGACTGCTCTTCTCTGTATCACGGAGGCGCTCCGCACCGCTAAAGCTAACTCTCTCTCCTCTGCTCTCATCCTTCTAGACCTATCGGCTGCCTTCGATACTGTGAACCATCAGATCCTCCTCTCCACCCTCTCCGAGTTGGGCATCTCCGGCGCGGCCCACGCTTGGATTGCGTCCTACCTGACAGGTCGCTCCTACCAGGTGGCGTGGCGAGAATCTGTCTCCTCACCACGCGCTCTCACCACTGGTGTCCCCCAGGGCTCTGTTCTAGGCCCTCTCCTATTCTCGCTATACACCAAGTCACTTGGCTCTGTCATAACCTCACATGGTCTCTCCTATCATTGCTTTGCAGACGACACACAATTAATCTTCTCCTTTCCCCCTTCTGATGACCAGGTGGCAAATTGCATCTCTGCATGTCTGGCAGACATATCAGTGTGGATGACGGATCACCACCTCAAGCTGAACTTCGGCAAGACGGAGCTGCTCTTCCTCCCGGGGAAGGACTGCCCGTTCCATGATCTCGCCATCACGGTTGACAATTCCATTGTGTCCTCCTCCCAGAGCGCTAAGAACCTTGGCGTGATCCTGGACAACACCCTGTCGTTCTCAACTAACTTCAAGGCGGTGGCCCGTTCCTGTAGGTTCATGCTCTACAACATCCGCAGAGTACGACCCTGCCTCACACAGGAAGCGGCGCAGGTCCTAATCCAGGCACTTGTCATCTCCCGTCTGGATTACTGCAACTCGCTGTTGGCTGGGCTCCCTGCCTGTGCCATTAAACCCCTACAACTCATCCAGAACGCCGCAGCCCGTCTAGTGTTCAACCTTCCCAAGTTCTCTCACGTCACCCCGCTCCTCCGCTCTCTCCACTGGCTTCCAGTTGAAGCTCGCATCCGCTACAAGACCATGGTGCTTGCCTACGGAGCTGTGAGGGGAACGGCACCTCAGTACCTCCAGGCTCTGATCAGGCCCTACACCCAAATAAGGGCACTGCGTTCATCCACCTCTGGCCTGCTCGCCTCCCTACCACTGAGGAAGTACAGTTCCCGCTCAGCCCAGTCAAAACTGTTCGCTGCTCTGGCTCCCCAATGGTGGAACAAACTCCCTCACGACGCCAGGACAGCGGAGTCAATCATCACCTTCCGGAGACACCTGAAACCCCACCTCTTTAAGGAATACCTAGGATAGGATAAAGTAATCCTTCTCACCCCCCCCCCCTTAAAAGATTTAGATGCACTATTGTAAAGTGGCTGTTCCACTGGATGTCATAAGGTGAATGCACCAATTTGTAAGTCGCTCTGGATAAGAGCGTCTGCTAAATGACTTAAATGTAAATGTAAATGTACTATAAACACCTGGAAGCCAGCTCCACGTTACTATAAAGACCTGGAAGCCAGCTCCACGTTACTATAAACACCTGGAAGCCAGCTCCACATTACTATAAAGACCTGGAAGCCAGCTCCACGTTACTATAAAGACCTGGAAGCCAGCTCCACATTACTATAAAGACCTGGAAGCCAGCTCCACGTTACTATAAAGACCTGGAAGCCAGCTCCACGTTACTATAAACACCTGGAAGCCAGCTCCACGTTACTATAAACACCTGGAAGCCAGCTCCACGTTACTATAAAGACCTGGAAGCCAGCTCCACGTTACTATAAAGACCTGGAAGCCAGCTCCACGTTACTATAAAGACCTGGAAGCCAGCTCCACATTACTATAAAGACCTGGAAGCCAGCTCCAGGGTTTTTGTTCATTTCCCCCCTCTAATTAGGGACTGATGTCGGGTGTAATTAGTGATCAGGAAGAACAGAAGAACAGACTCATAGTGAGAATTTAATACATCTCTTATAGAGATACAAAATACACATGGCTTTAAAAGGCAGTCCGTTCCTGAACTCATTATTTAATGCATGAAAAGAAGGGACAGGACCGAATGAATGGGAAAACGAGTGAAAGATGCTTTTTAACTCTGCCATCCTATTGCACCTTGGAGTGATGCATTCTGCCAGCCACCTTGGCTTCGTTCCAAATGGCACCCTTATCCCTTTAAAGTCCACTACTTCAGTGAGTAGGGTGTTGTTTGGGACACAGACATTATTTTAGAATAAAAGCACAGGGCCTGTTGCCTTTTATGATGATTCATCTCCTACCGCCAAGGCCCTCTCTCTCTCTCTCTCTCTCACCCAGTCATCAGGCAGAGGAGCGGAATACGTTTAACAAATGTTACCCTCCTCACCCACCAGCCCCTACACCTACATAGTCCCCAACCACAGACAATTTATGATAATATCCACCAGACAAGCAGCATTGGCAGGCAGCACCCAAAGAAAACCGCAGCGGTCACACACACGTACACACGTACACACACGTACACACACACACACACGTACACACGTGTACACACGTGTACACACACACACACACACACACACACACACACACACACACACACACACACACACACACACACACACACACACACACACACACACACACACACACACACACACACACACACACACGGAACAGCAGCAGAACCCAAATACAACTGCTCTTCATTAAAGCTACAGGATTTAAAAGGAAACATTGCCATAATGCTTCTAAATAGTATTGGATATCCCTGTTACATTGTCATAATGCTTCTAAATAGTATTGGATATCCCTGTTACATTGTCATAATGCTTCTAAATAGTATTAGATATCCCTGTTACATTGTCATAATGCTTCTAAATAGTATTGGATATCCCTGTTACATTGTCATAGTGTAAATAGTATTAGATATCCCTGTTACATTGTCATAGTGTAAATAGTATTAGATATCCCTGTTACATTGTCATAATGCTTCTAAATAGTATTGGATATCCCTGTTATAATATATGCCATTTAGCAGACGCTTTTATCCAAAGCGACTTACAGTCATGTGTGCATACATTCTACGTATGGGTGGTCCCGGGGATCGAACCCACTACCCTGGCGTTACAAGCGCCATGCTCTACCAACTGAGCTACATAGTATTGGATATCCCTGTTACATTGAGACCAGACGACCTTGTCTGTATGGGGCAGATAGAGACCAGACTGCCTTGTCTGTATGGGGGCAGATAGAGACCAGACTGCCTTGTCTGTATGGGGGCAGACAGAGACCAGACTGCCTTGTCTGTATGGGGCAGACAGAGACCAGACTGCCTTGTCTGTAGGGGGCAGACAGAGACCAGACTGCCTTGTCTGTAGGGGACAGACAGAGACCAGACTGCCTTGTCTGTATGGGGCAGACAGAGACCAGACTGCCTTATCGGTAGGGTGCAGACAGAGACCAGACTGCCTTGTCTGTAGGGGGCAGACAGAGACCAGACTGCCTTGTCTGTAAGGGGCAGACAGAGACCAGACTGCCTTGTCTGTAAGGGGGAGACAGAGACCAGACTGCCAATAATTTGGGCCATTTAATTAGGTGCTCAACACAAGAGATATTCATTAAATGAGCCCATAATAGGCATTATAATAAATTATCGGGATAAATTATTAATAAAACAAACAAACAATAGATGTTGAGTCAAACTCTCGCTCTCTTCTTCAGTCGTTCAGCCATAATCATCGGTCAGTACGTGACCAGTCCTTGACTGTTTGGGAACCCGAATGTGCATTGAACAATTATGCCTTGGCGATAATGATGAATACACTGAACGGATATTGAACCAACCTGAATAAAATGGAATGAGAAAGATTGTTCTAGATTGTTCTGGGTAAAACCCCATCTCCATAGATACTGTATATCACTCTGTTTGAAGTTAAGAGTGCTCTGTCTCAATAGGATCACCTTAAATAAAATTACCATAAATAAATCCCGCCCCACCCAAAAATGTATACAAATCAAATGTACTTGTCTTTTTCTACTAGCACTGACTTTGTTGAGTGGAAAATGTACTTGTCTTTTTCTACTAGCACTGACTTTGTTGAGTGGAAAATGTACTTGTCTTTTTCTACTAGCACTGACTTTGTTGAGTGGAAAATGTACTTGTCTTTTTCTACTAGCACTGACTTTGTTGAGTGGAAAATGTACTTGTCTTTTTCTACTAGCACTGACTTTGTTGAGTGGAAAATGTACTTGTCTTTTTCTACTAGCACTGACTTTGTTGAGTGGAAAATGTACTTGTCTTTTTCTACTAGCACTGACTTTGTTGAGTGGAAAATGTACTTGTCTTTTTCTACTAGCACTGACTTTGTTGAGTGGAAAATGTACTTGTCTTTTTCTACTAGCACTGACTTTGTTGAGTGGAAAATGTACTTGCTACAACTGTAATATGTTGTGGTCTCACCTAGCTATCTTAAGATTAATAAACTAATGTAAGTGGCTATGGAAAAGAGCGTCTGCTAAATGACTACACATGTATTGACTGTAATACACCATTATCGTCATGGTGACCAGTCATTGACTGTATTAAACCATTATCGTCATGGTGACCAGTCACTGACTGTATTAAACCATTATCGTCATGGTGACCAGTCACTGACTGTACTAAACCATTATCGTCATTGTGACCAGTCACTGACTGTATTAAACCATTATCGATCGTCATGGTGACCAGTCACTGACTGTACTAAACCATTATCGTCATGGTGACCAGTCACTGACTGTATTAAACCATTATCGATCGTCATGGTGACCAGTCACTGACTGTATTAAACCATTATCGTCATGGTGACCAGAAGTTATTGTTATTGTCACTGCATCATGGGATGCAGAAGTTAAACAGCATCATTCATTGGGTGAATTCTGTCAGTGGTTCTGTCAAGAACTCTGAGCATCATCATCATCATCATCATCATCATCATCATCATCATCATCGCTCCACTCCAATAAAAATTACATGCCAGCATCCCAAATAACATCTCTATATAGAGTAGAGCGTTCACTCACTGCTGTACAACGCAGAGAAAAAGACGATCAATTAAAGAGGGTGCTACTAAATCAACGTCTAATCCTATTTTTTTATTTTGCCCTATGTCATTACAAATCACATTCAGTCAATCATTTAGATTGTTCTCTACAATATGACGACTTTAACACACTTTTGTTTAAGTTGACCGTGTTGATGAAATAAGAACGTTAATTTGCCGTGACCGTTGCTCGGGGCTCTCGAGTGGCGCAGCGTTCTAAGGCACTGCATCTCAGTGCCTAGAGGTGTCGCTAAATGACACCCTAGTTCGAATCCAGGCTGTATCACAACCGGTGCACGATTGGCCTGACGTCGTCCGGGTTTGACCCGGGGGAGGCCGTCATTGTAAATAAGAATTTGTTCTTAACTGACTTGCCTAGTTAAATAAAAGGTTAAATATATATATTTTTTTATAGAAAATAGTTTAGACTGCACCACTCTTGGTTGTATCTCTTCCATATTTGGTGTTGTGGGAGGTAACTATTGGGAGGTATTTCCAATGGTTGGACCAATCAAAATCAACTTGATACCGTCATCATGGATCCTTCCACTGCCTATAACCGCTATCAATCTAACCTGAGAGGTGCTGCTTCAACTGTGTTTATATACAATGGGTGGGTCTAATCCTGGAAGCTGATTGGTTAAAACAACATTCCAGCCGCAATGTTACCACCGGCTAAATCTATGTCGATAAAATGTATTTTTATTCTGTTCCTTCTGACTGTGCACTCCACTGTCTCATCAGCCCAGCCAGACAATTTATAAACTTGATCTCCACTATAAAAAAGCATCTAGACATTATCTCACATTTGTTTTAGACCAACATTTAGGTTTTAACAGCGGAGACTGGTATAAACCTGTTGTCTGTCTCTCCGATATTTGCAACATTGTTTCAATATTCAAATGAATCTCCAACTGTCGGGAGTCGAGACAGACAGCTTTTCTCAGCCAGTCAGACATCATGAATCAGCATCATTTTTTTATAGATATATACAAACATATATCAATAGAAAACAGGTAGAACTAAATGAAATGCAGCTAGTTTTCAGTCTTTCCAGCCTCAGTGTGACGTGATTGTGTTAGCTGTGTTGTTGGCTAGCTCCTCTGAATAACAGTGTCCTGACAAGAGAGCACATTTTCTACGTCAGGTGAAATCGCACCTCATTAGTTCATTGTTATGGATGTATCCAAATAAATGTCACTAGAAAACAGCTTAAAGTTGGCTAGCTAGCAAGCGTCTCTGGCAACGGAACCAATCAAACGAATGACCAGCGGGCTTGGCTATCAACGCTAGATTTGTATTGGAACTATATCTTGTGGAAGGATGAAATAAATAGTATGGATAAATTTTAAAAAATTTACATTTATGAAAATATGTCAATCATTATTTGACTATTTATTTAACTAGGCAAGTCAGTTAAGAACGTGTAGGCCGCCATTGTAAACAATAATAGTTTGTTATTTTAACTGACTTGCCTAGTTAAATAAAAGGTTAACACCGTTTCGCCATGGAGCTGATACACATAGATCATGGAGCAGATTCACAGATATCTATAGAGCAGATTCACAGAGATCATGGAGCTGATACACATAGATCATGGAGCAGATTCACAGAGATCTATAGAGCAGATTCACAGAGATCATGGAGCTGATACACATAGATCATGGAGCAGATTCACAGAGATCTATAGAGCAGATTCACAGAGATCATGGAGCTGATTCACAGAGATCATGGAGCAGATTCACAGAGATCTATAGAGCAGATTCACAGAGATCTATAGAGCAGATTCACAGAGATCTATAGAGCAGATTCACAGAGATCATGGAGCAGATTCACAGAGATCTATAGAGCAGATACACATAGATCATGGAGCAGATTCACAGAGATCTATAGAGCAGATTCACAGAGATCATGGAGCAGATTCACAGAGATCTATAGAGCAGATACACATAGATCATGGAGCAGATTCACAGAGATCTATAGAGCAGATTCACAGAGATCATGGAGCAGATTCACAGAGATCTATAGAGCAGATTCACAGAGATCATGGAGCTGATTCACAGAGATCATGGAGCAGATTCACAGAGATCATGGAGCTGATACACATAGATCATGGAGCAGATTCACAGAGATCTATAGAGCAGATTCACAGAGATCATGGAGCTGATTCACAGAGATCATGGAGCAGATTCACAGAGATCATGGAGCAGATTCACAGAGATCTATAGAGCAGATTCACAGAGATCATGGAGCAGATTCACAGATATCTATAGAGCAGATTCACAGAGATCATGGAGCTGATACACATAGATCATGGAGCAGATTCACAGAGATCATGGAGCAGATTCACAGAGATCTATAGAGCAGATTCACAGAGATCATGGAGCAGATTCACAGAGATCTATAGAGCAGATTCACAGAGATCATGGAGCTGATTCACAGAGATCATGGAGCAGATTCACAGAGATCATGGAGCTGATACACATAGATCATGGAGCAGATTCACAGAGATCTATAGAGCAGATTCACAGAGATCATGGAGCTGATTCACAGAGATCATGGAGCAGATTCACAGAGATCATGGAGCAGATTCACAGAGATCTATAGAGCAGATTCACAGAGATCATGGAGCAGATTCACAGATATCTATAGAGCAGATTCACAGAGATCATGGAGCTGATACACATAGATCATGGAGCAGATTCACAGAGATCATGGAGCAGATTCACAGAGATCTATAGAGCAGATTCACAGAGATCTATAGAGCAGATTCACAGAGATCATGGAGCAGATTCACAGAGATCTATAGAGCAGATACACATAGATCATGGAGCAGATTCACAGAGATCTATAGAGCAGATTCACAGAGATCATGGAGCAGATTCACAGAGATCTATAGAGCAGATACACATAGATCATGGAGCAGATTCACAGAGATCTATAGAGCAGATTCACAGAGATCATGGAGCAGATTCACAGAGATCTATAGAGCAGATTCACAGAGATCATGGAGCTGATTCACAGAGATCATGGAGCAGATTCACAGAGATCATGGAGCTGATACACATAAATCATGGAGCAGATTCACAGAGATCTATAGAGCAGATTCACAGAGATCATGGAGCTGATTCACAGAGATCATGGAGCAGATTCACAGAGATCATGGAGCAGATTCACAGAGATCTATAGAGCAGATTCACAGAGATCATGGAGCAGATTCACAGATATCTATAGAGCAGATTCACAGAGATCATGGAGCTGATACACATAGATCATGGAGCAGATTCACAGAGATCATGGAGCAGATTCACAGAGATCTATAGAGCAGATTCACAGAGATCATGGAGCTGATACACATAGATCATGGAGCAGATTCACAGAGATCATGGAGCAGATTCACAGAGATCTATAGAGCAGATTCACAGAGATCATGGAGCAGATTCACAGATATCTATAGAGCAGATTCACAGAGATCATGGAGCTGATACACATAGATCATGGAGCAGATTCACAGAGATCTATAGAGCAGATTCACAGAGATCATGGAGCTGATACACATAGATCATGGAGCAGATTCACAGAGATCTATAGAGCAGATTCACAGAGATCATGGAGCTGATTCACAGAGATCATGGAGCAGATTCACAGAGATCTATAGAGCAGATTCACAGAGATCTATAGAGCAGATTCACAGAGATCTATAGAGCAGATTCACAGAGATCATGGAGCAGATTCACAGAGATCTATAGAGCAGATACACATAGATCATGGAGCAGATTCACAGAGATCTATAGAGCAGATTCACAGAGATCATGGAGCAGATTCACAGAGATCTATAGAGCAGATACACATAGATCATGGAGCAGATTCACAGAGATCTATAGAGCAGATTCACAGAGATCATGGAGCAGATTCACAGAGATCTATAGAGCAGATTCACAGAGATCATGGAGCTGATTCACAGAGATCATGGAGCAGATTCACAGAGATCATGGAGCTGATACACATAGATCATGGAGCAGATTCACAGAGATCTATAGAGCAGATTCACAGAGATCATGGAGCTGATTCACAGAGATCATGGAGCAGATTCACAGAGATCATGGAGCAGATTCACAGAGATCTATAGAGCAGATTCACAGAGATCATGGAGCAGATTCACAGATATCTATAGAGCAGATTCACAGAGATCATGGATCTGATACACATAGATCATGGAGCAGATTCACAGAGATCATGGAGCAGATTCACAGAGATCTATAGAGCAGATTCACAGAGATCATGGAGCTGATACACATAGATCATGGAGCAGATTCACAGAGATCATGGAGCAGATTCACAGAGATCTATAGAGCAGATTCACAGAGATCATGGAGCAGATTCACAGATATCTATAGAGCAGATTCACAGAGATCATGGGGCAGATACACATAGATCATGGAGCAGATTCACAGAGATCTATAGAGCAGATTCACAGAGATCATGGAGCTGATTCACAGAGATCATGGAGCAGATTCACAGAGATCTATAGAGCAGATTCACAGAGATCATGGATCAGATTCACAGATATCTATAGAGAAGATTCACAGAGATCATGGGGCAGATTCACAGAGATCATGGAGCAGATCCACAGAGATCATGGAGCAGATTCACAGAGATCATGGAGCAGATTCACAGAGATCTATAGAGCAGATTCACAGAGCTCTATAGAGCAGATTCCCAGAGATCTATAGAGCAGATTCACAGAGATCTATAGAGCAGATTCACAGAGATCTATAGAGCAGATTCCCAGAGATCTATAGAGCAGATTCACAGAGATCAGGGAGCAGATTCACAGAGATCATGGAGCAGATTCACAGAGATCATGGAGCAGATTCACAGAGATCATGGAGCAGATTCACAGAGATCATGGAGCAGATCCACAGAGATCATGGAGCAGATCCACAGAGATCATGGAGCAGATTCACAGAGATCATGGAGCAGATTCACAGAGATCATGGAGCAGATTCACAGAGATCATGGAGCAGATTCACAGAGATCATGGAGCAGATTCACAGAGATCATGGAGCAGATTCACAGAGATCATGGAGCAGATTCACAGAGATCATGGAGCAGATTCACAGAGATCATGGAGCAGATTCACAGAGATCATGGGGCAGATTCTCAGAGATCATGGAGCAGATTCACAGAGATCATGGAGCAGATTCACAGAGATCATGGAGCAGATTCTCAGAGATCTATAGAGCAGATTCACAGAGATCATGGAGCAGATTCACAGAGATCTATAGAGCAGATTCACAGAGATCATGGAGCAGATTCACAGAGATCATGGAGCAGATTCACAGAGATCATGGAGCAGATTCACAGAGCTCTATAGAGCATATTCACAGAGATCATGGAGCAGATTCACAGAGATCATGGAGCAGATTCACAGAGATCATGGAGCAGATTCACAGAGATCATGAAGCAGATTCACAAAGATCATGGAGCAGATTCACAGAGATCTATAGAGCAGATTCACAGAGATCATGGAGCAGATTCACAGAGATCTATAGAGCAGATTCACAGAGATCATGGAGCAGATTCACAGAGATCATGGAGCAGATTCACAGAGATCATGGAGCAGATTCACAGAAATCATGGAGCAGATTCACAGAGAACTATAGAGCAGATTCACAGAGAACTATAGAGCAGATTCACAGAGATCATGGAGCAGATTCACAGAGATCTATAGAGCAGATTCACAGAGATCAGGGAGCAGATTCACAGAGATCTATAGAGCAGATTCACAGAGATCAGGGAGCAGATTCACAGAGATCATGGAGCAGATTCACAGAGATCTATAGAGCAGATTCACAGAGATCATGGAGCAGATTCACAGAGATCATGGAGCAGATTCACAGAGATCATGGAGCAGATTCACAGAGATCTATAGAGCAGATTCACAGAGATCATGGAGCAGATTCACAGAGATCTATAGAGCAGATTCACAGAGATCATGGATCAGATTCACAGATATCTATAGAGAAGATTCACAGAGATCATGGGGCAGATTCACAGAGATCATGGAGCAGATCCACAGAGATCATGGAGCAGATTCACAGAGATCATGGAGCAGATTCACAGAGATCTATAGAGCAGATTCACAGAGCTCTATAGAGCAGATTCCCAGAGATCTATAGAGCAGATTCACAGAGATCTATAGAGCAGATTCACAGAGATCTATAGAGCAGATTCCCAGAGATCTATAGAGCAGATTCACAGAGATCAGGGAGCAGATTCACAGAGATCATGGAGCAGATTCACAGAGATCATGGAGCAGATTCACAGAGATCATGGAGCAGATTCACAGAGATCATGGAGCAGATCATGGAGCAGATCCACAGAGATCATGGAGCAGATTCACAGAGATCATGGAGCAGATTCACAGAGATCATGGAGCAGATTCACAGAGATCATGGAGCAGATTCACAGAGATCATGGAGCAGATTCACAGAGATCATGGAGCAGATTCACAGAGATCATGGAGCAGATTCACAGAGATCATGGAGCAGATTCACAGAGATCATGGAGCAGATTCACAGAGATCATGGGGCAGATTCACAGAGATCATGGAGCAGATTCACAGAGATCATGGAGCAGATTCACAGAGATCATGGAGCAGATTCACAGAGATCTATAGAGCAGATTCACAGAGATCATGGAGCAGATTCACAGAGATCTATAGAGCAGATTCACAGAGATCATGGAGCAGATTCACAGAGATCATGGAGCAGATTCACAGAGATCATGGAGCAGATTCACAGAGCTCTATAGAGCATATTCACAGAGATCATGGAGCAGATTCACAGAGATCATGGAGCAGATTCACAGAGATCTATAGAGCAGATTCACAGAGATCTATAGAGCAGATTCACAGAGATCATGGAGCAGATTCACAGAGATCATGGAGCAGATTCACAGAGATCATGAAGCAGATTCACAAAGATCATGGAGCAGATTCACAGAGATCTATAGAGCAGATTCACAGAGATCATGGAGCAGATTCACAGAGATCTATAGAGCAGATTCACAGAGATCATGGAGCAGATTCACAGAGATCTATAGAGCAGATTCACAGAGATCATGGAGCAGATTCACAGAGATCATGGAGCAGATTCACAGAGATCATGGAGCAGATTCACAGAAATCATGGAGCAGATTCACAGAGAACTATAGAGCAGATTCACAGAGATCATGGAGCAGATTCACAGAGATCTATAGAGCAGATTCACAGAGATCAGGGAGCAGATTCACAGAGATCATGGAGCAGATTCACAGAGATCTATAGAGCAGATTCACAGAGATCATGGAGCAGATTCACAGAGATCATGGAGCAGATTCACAGAGATCATGGAGCAGATTCACAGAGATCTATAGAGCAGATTCACAGAGATCTATAGAGCAGATTCACAGAGATCTATAGAGCAGATTCACAGAGATCATGGAGCAGATTCACAGAGATCATGGAGCAGATTCACAGAGATCATGGAGCAGATTCACAGAGATCATGGAGCAGATTCACAGAGATCATGGAGCAGATTCACAGAGATCATGGAGCAGATTCACAGAGATCATGGAGCAGATTCACAGAGATCATGGAGCAGATTCACAGAGATCATGGAGCAGATTCACAGAGTTCTATAGAGCAGTGATGACTTGTTGATCATGTCTGCGATGACATTCCATTCGCTATAAACATGCTACATTGGATGTCTTAGCAAAACGATATATATGTTAAATAGAGACGAAACAGTTTTCACTGTATGATTTTGCAGCAGGAGTTTGTGGTTTAGATACCAGCTGGTGGTTGGAGACAGAGACTAAATCCAAGGGGTCATAATGACACACACACACACACGCACACGCACACACACACACACGCACACGCACACGCACACGCACACGCACACGCACACGGACACACGCACACGGACACGCACACGGACACGCACACGGACACGGACACGGACACGGACACACGCACACGCACACGGACACACACACGCGGACACACACACACGCACACGGACACGGACACAGACACACACACGCGGACACACACACACGCACACGCACACGCACACGCACACGGACACACGCACACGGACACGGACACACACACACGCACACACACGGACACACGCAGACACGCACACACACGGACACACACACACACGGACACACGCACACACACACGGACGCACAGACACACACACGGACACACAAACAAAGTTTGCCATAATGATGCCCTCTTAGAGAGGTGAGTACAATCCTGTCTGACTGACTGCTTGACAACATGTTGTTCTACGTTGCTTTCTCACGCCTCCTAAACTCTGAAACACAGAAAGAGACACAGACACACACAACACGTCATTTGTTTCTACACAAGATGGAGTCTTTGTCAGTAATTTTCTTTCTCTTCTTCTGTTTACTGGTATAGAGGGCCCTCTTCTAGACAGTTGATTACTGGTATAGACGGCCCTCTTCTCGACAGTTGATTACTGGTATAGAGGGCCCTCTTCTCGACAGTTGATTACTGGTATAGAGGGCCCTCTTCTAGACAGTTGATTACTGGTATAGAGGGCCCTCTTCTAGACAGTTGATTACTGGTATAGAGGGCCCTCTTCTAGACAGTTGATTATTGGTATAGAGAGCCCTCTTCTAGACAGTTGATTACTGGTATAGAGGGCCCTCTTCTCGACAGTTGATTACTGGTATAGAGGGCCCTCTTCTAGACAGTTGATTACTGGTACAGAGGGCCCTCTTCTCGACAGTTGATTACTGGTACAGAGGGCCCTCTTCTCGACAGTTGATTACTCGTATAGAGGGCCCTCTTCTAGACAGTTGCTACTGGTATAGAGGGCCCTCTTCTCGACAGTTGATTACTGGTACAGAGGGCCCTCTTCTCGACAGTTGATTACTGGTATAGAGGGCCCTCTTCTAGACAGTTGATTACTGGTACAGAGGGCCCTCTTCTCGACAGTTGATTACTGGTATAGAGGGCCCTCTTCTAGACAGTTGATTACTGGTATAGAGGGCCCTCTTCTAGACAGTTGATTACTGGTACAGAGGGCCCTCTTCTCGACAGTTGCTACTGGTATAGAAGGCCCTCTTCTAGACATTTGATTTGTTTCCTAGATACTGACTAAAGCAGGAAATACATTTCAGAAAACTCTCCTTCGGTGCCACACAATCAAATCAAATCTAATTGTATTGGTCACAGACACTTGTTTAGCAGATGTTATTGCAGGTGTAGCGAAAATCTTGTCTTTCTAACTCCGACAGTGGAATAATATCTAACAAGTAATATCTAACCAACATATACCCAAAATACACGTAAATCCAAATAAGGAAGTGTCTGATGATATGTAAACCCATAAACACTATCCTACTGTCCTAAACACGAGTCTCCTCTAAATACCACTGGACTGTTGTGGTCTCTGTATTTAACCTAGGCAAGTCAGTTAAGAACAAATTCTTATTCGCAATGATGTCCTACCGGGGAGCAGGTGGTTAACTGCCTTGTTCAGGGACAGTACAACAGATCGTTTACCTTGTCAGCTCGAGGATTCGATCCAGCACCCTTTCAGTTTATGGCCCAACTCGCTTACCACTAGGCTACCCTGCCATCCTTTTCTCGTTTCTTGTTTGTGTTTAAGCTGAGGAGATTCTTAGTTCCCACCAGAATATGACTAATAGGATCAGTTAACTAGATTGAAATAAACCAGATATATTGATAAGATGCTCATGTCTACGCCCAGAAATGTTTATATTTATTTAAACAACAACACAGAGTTACACATGGAATAAACAAAACATACAGTCAATAACACAATAAAAAGTATATATACAGTGTGTGCAAATGAGGTAAGATAAGGGAGGTAAGGAAATAAATTGGCCAAAGTGGTGAAATAATTACTATTTAGCAATTAAATACTGGAGTGATAGATTAATGTGCAAGTAGAGATACTGGGGTGCAAAGAATAAGAAATAAAAACAACAGAATGGGGATGAGGTAGTTCGCTAGGCTATTCACAGATGGGCTATTCACAGATGGTCTATTCACAGATGGGCTATTCACAGATGGGCTATTCACAGATGGGCTATTTACAGATGGGCTATTCACAGATGGGCTATTCACAGATGGGCTATTTACAGATGGGCTATTCACAGATGGGCTATTTACAGATGGGCTATTCACAGATGGGCTATTTACAGATGGGCTATTCACAGATGGGCTATTCACAGATGGGCTATTTACAGATGGGCTATTCACAGATGGGCTATTTACAGATGGGCTATTCACAGATGGGCTATTCACAGATGGGCTATTCACAGATGGGCTATTTACAGATGGGCTATTTACAGATGGGCTATTTACAGATGGGCTATTCACAGATGGGCTATTCACAGATGGGCTATTCACAGATGGGCTATTCACAGATGGGCTATTCACAGATGGGCTATTCACAGATGGGCTATTCACAGATGGGCTATTCACAGATGGGCTATTCACAGATGGGCTATTCACAGATGGGCTATTCACAGATGGGCTATTCACAGATGGGCTATTCACAGATGGGCTATTCAGATGGGCATTCACAGATGGGCTATTCACAGATGGGCTATTCACAGATGGGCTATTCACAGATGGGCTATTCACAGATGGGCTATTCACAGATGGGCTATTCACAGATGGGCTATTCACAGATGGGCTATTCACAGATGGGCTATTCACAGATGGGCTATTCACAGATGGGCTATTCACAGATGGGCTATTCACAGATGGGCTATTCACAGATGGGCTATTCACAGATGGGCTATTCACAGATGGGCTATTCACAGATGGGCTATTCACAGATGGGCTATTTACAGATGGGCTATTCACAGATGGGCTATTCACAGATGGGCTATTCACAGATGGGCTATTCACAGATGGGCTATTCACAGATTGGCTATTCACAGATGGGCTATTCACAGATTGGATATTCACAGATTGGCTATTTACAGATGGGCTATTCACAGATGGGCTATTCACAGATTGGCTATTCACAGATGGGCTATTCACAGATGGGCTATTCACAGATTGGCTATTTACAGATGGGCTATTCACAGATGGGCTATTCACAGATGGGCTATTTACAGATTGGCTATTTACAGATTGGTTATTCACAGATGGGCTATTCACAGATTGGCTATTTACAGATTGGCTATTTACAGATGGGCTATTCACAGATGGGCTATTCAGATGGGCTATTTACAGATGGGCTATTCACAGATTGGCTATTCACAGATGGGCTATTCACAGATGGGCTATTCACAGATGGGCTATTCACAGATGGGCTATTCACAGATGGGCTTTTTACAGATGGGCTATTTACAGATGGGCTATTCACAGATGGGCTATTCACAGATGGGCTATTCACAGATGGGCTATTCACAGATGGGCTATTCACAGATGGGCTATTCACAGATTGGCTATTCACAGATGGGCTATTCACAGATGGGCTATTCACAGATGGGCTATTCACAGATGGGCTATTCACAGATGGGCTATTCACAGATTGGCTATTCACAGATTGGCTATTTACAGATGGGCTATTCACAGATGGGCTATTCACAGATGGGCTATTCACAGATGGGCTATTCACAGAGATATGAGTTCCAGTCATGGCTATTCACAGATGGACTATTCACAGATGGGCTATTCACAGATGGGCTATTCACAGATGGGCTATTCACAGATGGGCTATTCACAGATGGGCTATTCACAGATGGGCTATTCACAGATGGGCTATTCACAGATGGGCTATTCACAGATGGGCTATTCACAGATGGGCTATTCACAGATTGGCTATTCACAGATGGGCTATTTACAGATGGGCTATTCACAGATCGGCTATTCACAGATGGGCTATTCACAGATTGGCTATTTACAGATTGGCTATTTACAGATTGGTTATTTACAGATGGGCTATTCACAGATTGGCTATTTACAGATTGGTTATTCACAGATGGGCTATTCACAGATTGGCTATTTACAGATTGGTTATTCACAGATGGGCTATTTACAGATTGGTGTTTTACAGATTGGCTATTTACAGATTGGATATTCACAGATGGGCTATTCACAGATTGTCTATTTACAAATTGGCTATGTACAGATGTGCTATTTACAGATAGGAGATATTTACAGATTGGCTATTTACAGATGGGCTATTTACAGATGGGCTATTCACAGATGGGCTATTTACAGATGGGCTATTTACAGATGGGATATTTACAGATTGGCTATTTACAGATTGGCTATTTACAGATTGGCTATTTACAGATTGGCTATGTACAGATTGGCTATTTACAGATGGGCTATTTACAGATTGGCTATGTACAGATGGGATATATACAGATTCGAATTTTCAGATGGGCTATGTACAGATGGGCTATGTATAGATGGGCTATTTACAGATGGGCTATTTACAGATGGGCTATTTACAGATGGGATATTTACAGATGGGCTATTTACAGATGGGATATTTACAGATGGGCTATTTACAGATGGGCTATTTACAGATGGGCTATGTACAGATGCAGTGATCTGTGAGCTGCTCTGATGGCTGGTTCTTAAAGTTAGTGAGGAAGATATGAGTCTCCAGCTTCAGTGATTGTTGTAATTTGGTTCCAGTCATTGGCAGCAGAGAACTGGAAGGTAAGGCGGCCAAAGTAGGAATTGGTTTTGGGGGTGACCAGTGAGATATACCTGCTGGAGCGCGTGCTACGGGTGGGTGCTGCTATGGTGACCAGTGAGCTGAGATAAGGCGGGGATTTACCTAGCAAAGACTTATAGATTATTTGGATTTGGTGACGAATATGAAGCGAAGGCCAGCCAACGAGAGCGTACAGGTCGCTGTGGTGGGTAGCATATGGTGCTTTGGTGACAAAACGGATGGCACTGTGATAGACTGCATCCAATTTGTTGAGTAGAGTGTTGAAGGCTATTTTGTAAAGTCGAGGATCGGTAGTATGGTCAGTTTTACGAGGGTATGTTTGGCAGCATGAGTGAAGGATGCTTTGTTGCGAAATAGGAAGCCGATTCTAGATTTAACTTTGGATTGGAGATGTTTAATATGAGTCTGGAAGGAGAGTTTACAGCCTACTAGACACCTAAGTATTTGTAGATTTCCACATATTCTAAGTCAGAACAGTCCAGAGTAGTGATGTGGGCAGTGATCGATTGAATGGCAGGAATTTAGTTTGACTTGCATTTAGGAGCAGTTGGAGGCCACGGGAAGGAGAGTTGTATGGCATTGAAACTCGTCTGGAGGTTAGTTAACACAGTGTCCAAAGAAGGGCCAGATGTATACAGAATGGTGTCGTCTGCGTAGAGGTGGATCAGAGAATCACCAGCAGCAAGACCAACATCATTGATGTATACAGAGAAGAGAGTTGGCCCGAGGATTGAACCCTGTGGCACTCCCATAGAGACTGCCAGAGGTCCCGACAACAGGACCTCCGATTTGACACGCTGAATTCTGTCTGACAAGTAGTTGGTGAACCAGGATAGGTAGTCATTTGAGAAACCAAGGCTCTTGAGTCTGCCAATAAGAATGCGGTGATTGACAGAGTCGAAAGCCTTGGCCAGGTCGACGAAGACGGCTGCACAGTACTGTCTCTTAACGATGGAGGTTCTGATATCGTTTAGGACCTTGAGCATGGCTGAGGTGCACCCATGACTGGCTTGGAAACCAGATTGCATTGCGGAGAAGGTACAGTGGGATTGGAAATGGTTGGTAATCTGTTTGTTAACTTGGCTTTGAAGACCTTAGAAAGGCAGGGAAGGGTAAATATAGATCCGTAGCAGTTTGGGTCTAGAGTGACTGCCCCTTTGAAGAGGGGGATTACCACGGCAGCTTTCCAATCTTTGGGGATCTCAGACGATACGAAAGAGAAGTTGAACAGGCTAGTAAAAGGAGTTGCAACAATTTCGGCTGATAATTTTAGAAAGAGAGGGTCCAGATTGTCTATAATTTTAGAAAGAGAGGGTCCAGATTGTCTATAATTTTAGAAAGAGAGGGTCCAGATTGTCTATAATTTTACAAAGAGAGGGTCCAGATTGTCTATAATTTTAGAAAGAGAGGGTCCAGATTGTCTATAATTTTAGAAAGAGAGGGTCCAGATTGTCTATAATTTTAGAAAGAGAGGGTCCAGATTGTCTATAATTTTACAAAGAGAGGGTCCAGATTGTCTATAATTTTAGAAAGAGAGGGTCCAGATTGTCTATAATTTTAGAAAGAGAGGGTCCAGATTGTCTATAATTTCAGAAAGAGAGGGTCCAGATTGTCAATAATTGTAGAAAGAGAGGGTCCAGATTGTCTATAATTTTAGAAAGAGAGGGTCCAGATTGTCTATAATTTTAGAAAGAGAGGGTCCAGATTGTCTATAATTTCAGAAAGAGAGGGTCCAGATTGTCTATAATTTCAGAAAGAGAGGGTCCAGATTGTCTATAATTTTAGAAATAGAGGGTCCAGATTGTCTATAATTTTAGAAAGAGAGGGTCCAGATTGTCTATAATTTTAGAAAGAGAGGGTCCAGATTGTCTATAATTTTAGAAAGAGAGGGTCCAGATTGTCTATAATTTTAGAAAGAGAGGGTCCAGATTGTCTATAATTTTAGAAATAGAGGGTCCAGATTGTCTATAATTTTAGAAAGAGAGGGCCCAGATTGGGAGTCGTTGTCACCAAGGTGGGAAGGCAGGCGGTCTGCTTATCGGTCTGAGCATTAATCAGACTCGGTGAGCAGAATCTCTGTATTCCCACGTGGGCCGATTTTTAACGGGAATGAAACCTCTCGCTTTGCCTCTTTCTTTCTGATACAACCAAAGACAGCAGTCTACCTGCCAATGGAAACACAAATGGGCTGAGAATTCTGGGAAGTGTTGTTTTATTTAGAGTGTTTATCCCAAACTATCAAACTCCAAGCCAACCCAGCAACCTCTGTGTCCCTGTGGCTCTGACCCATTGTGTGTGTGTTTGTCTTTTGGTTTCTCAGTCTGCTTGAACTCTCCCACCCTGCAGAACTGGGACAAACCATGCAGTCATAAATCATACACACACACACACACACACACACACACACACACACACACACACACACACACACACACACACACACACACACACACACACACACACACACACACACACACACACACACACACACACACACACACACACACACACACACTGAGAGATAGTATCACGGGTTTACTTCTCATCATGTCACGAAGTGAAGCGGCACAGTGTGACTGATGTTAACCTGTTCTGTTACCAATCAGCTTTCACTCTGAACACTTCCTGCTAAAGGAGCAGTATATTCAATGAAACCCTGATGAACTCTCCCTCCCTCCCTCCCTCCCTCTCTGAGAGGTTGTCTTTAGGGGGTGAGATGTAAAATACAAACGAGACAACAGTGTGTTGTTGTAAAGGTGTTTCCTAATCAACACAATTAATTACAGACAAAACCATCAATGTTACATCCTATTATCCTCCCTCTCTATGTTCCCCCTTCCTCTCTATGTTCCTCCTCCCTCTCTATGTTCCTCCTCCCTCTCTATGTTCCTCCTCCCTCTCTATGTTCCTCCTCCCTCTCTATGTTCCTCCTCCCTCTCTATGTTCCCCCTCCCTCCCCTCCTCCCTCCTCCCTCTCCTCCTCCCTCCCCTCCCCTCTTCTCTCCTCCCACCCTCCCCTCCTCTCTCCTCCTACCTCCCCTCTCCACCCTCCTCTCTCCCCCTACTCTCTCCCCCTCCTCTCTCCCCTCCTCTCTCCCCCTCCTCCCCCCCCTCCTCTCTCCTCCTCCCTCCCCTCCTCTCCCCCCTCCTCTCTCCCCTCCTCTCTCCTCCCTCCTCCCCTCCTCTCTCCTCCCTCCTCCCTCCTCCCTCCCCTCCTCTCTCCCCTCCTCTCTCCCCTCCTCGCTCTCCTCCTCCCTCCCCTCCTCCACCCCCCCCCTCCTCTCTCCCCTCCTCTCTCATCCCTCCTCTCTCCCCCTCCTCCCTCTCCTCCTCCCTCCCCCCCCCCCTCTCTCTCCACCTCCCTCCCCTCCCCCTCCTCTCTCCCCTCCTCTCTCCCCTCCTCTCTCCTCCCTCCTCCCTCCTCTCTCCTCCCCCCTCCTCTCTCTCCCCTCCTCTCTCCTCCCTCCTCCCCTCCTCTCTCCTCCCTCCTCCCCATCTCTCTCCTCCCTCCTCCCCTCCTCCCCTCCTCTCCTCCCTCCTCCCTCCTCTCTCCTCCCCCCCCCTCTCTCTCCCCTCCTCTCTCCTCCCTCCTCCCCTCCTCTCTCCTCCCCTCCTCTCTCCTCCCTCCTCCCCTCCTCTCTCTCTATATTTCCTCATTCCTCTGTTCTTTTACCCTGAAAACAGGTGCAGCCAGCCCGTTAGAAGTTAAATGGGGTGAAAATCATTGTCTTAACTGAGTTGTTTTCACACCGTCAACATTTCTGTATTTTAATCATTCATATTATGTGTAACACGTTTAGAGGAAATGTAATTATCACCTCTTACCCATTTCATCCCACCCACAGCTACCCATTACTGTTACCTCCGCAGTCAGAACACATAATACAGGCCTTAGCCGAAGAGCTATGTAAGTGTGGCCTGTACGTGTAGCCTATATTTATGCGTGTTGCATTTTAGTTTTAACTTTATCTTGCAGTACACGGTGTGTTGTAGAAGTGTAAACCAAAAAAAAAAAAAAAAAACAACTGAATAGATTTTTATTTTTTATTTTTTATCTTTAACAAATGCAACATAGGAGTTATTTAAGCATATCCACAAATCCTTCCCCTCTGAAAAGTATCACTGTAACACCAAAATGGTGTGTAAGCCAGTCTGTGGGAGATATCCCAGCATCCCACTGAGACATAGCTACGTGACTCAGAGACCACCGTCCGCAGTGGACGCAAACTTTCCAACCAACACTGCTAATAATGTTCTACAAAAACGCTTGTGCGTTTGCGCGCACGTTTTGTACTCTGATAAGTGTGTCAGTCACAGCTGCTTTCAGGGCGAGTGTTGTATGACATCATGCCTCTCTGCTGGTAGTAATGAGGAGGAAAGGGGACACATTATTAGGGTGAGGCGCCTGTCTACAAAGCCCTTTTGGACTCTTTGGTAGTGAAACGAAAAGGGGGATAACATTCACACAGCTAGTTCAGCATAACCTCATTGATCCTACAGCCCAGTGTGTAGGAGGGGTAATCACTTAGAAAACTCACATCTACACTTGATCTTCATACAGGTATTTTGGGGGGAAACAAACACGAGGGGGGGGGCGGGTTCTACTTTAAAAGAGATCAACGAGCCGGTATTATCAGCCCCAATAAGTGCAGTCCACATACAGTCTAAAGTGTACAGCTACACAGTAGTGTACAGCTACACAGTGGTGAAGTGGTGTACAACTACACAGTGGTGTACAACTACACAGTGGTGAAGTGGTGTACAACTACACAGTGGTGAAGTGGTGTACAACTACACAGTGGTGAAGTGGTGTACAACTACACAGTGGTGAAGTGGTGTACAACTACACAGTGGTGAAGTGGTGTACAACTACACAGTGGTGATGTGGTGTACAACTACACAGTGGTGATGTGGTGTACAGCTACACAGTGGTGAAGTGGTGTACAACTACACAGTGGTGAAGTGGTGTACAGCTACACAGTGGTGAAGTGGTGTACAACTACACAGTGGTGTACAACTACACAGTGGTGAAGTGGTGTACAACTACACAGTGGTGTACAGCTACACAGTGGTGAAGTGGTGTACAACTACACAGTGGTGAAGTGGTGTACAACTACACAGTGGTGAAGTGGTGTACAACTACACAGTGGTGAAGTGGTGTACAGCTCCACAGTGGTGAAGTGGTGTACAACTACACAGTGGTGAAGTGGTGTACAACTACACAGTGGTGAAGTGGTGTACAGCTACACAGTGGTGAAGTGGTGTACAGCTACACAGTGGTGAAGTGGTGTACAGCTACACAGTGGTGAAGTGGTGTACAACTACACAGTGGTGAAGTGGTGTACAGCTACACAGTGGTGAAGTGGTGTACAACTACACAGTGGTGTACAACTACACAGTGGTGTACAACTACACAGTGGTGTACAACTACACAGTGGTGAAGTGGTGTACAACTACACAGTGGTGAAGTGGTGTACAACTACACAGTGGTGTACAACTACACAGTGGTGTACAACTACACAGTGGTGAAGTGGTGTACAGCTACACAGTGGTGAAGTGGTGTACAGCTACACAGTAGTGAAGTGGTGTACAACTACACAGTGGTGAAGTGGTGTACAACTACACAGTGGTGTACAACTACACAGTGGTGTACAGCTAGAGTAGTGTACAGCTACAGTAGTGTACAGCTACAGTAGTGTACAGCTACACAGTAGTGTACAGCTACAGTAGTGTACAGCTACAGTAGTGTACAGCTACAGTAGTGTACAGCTACACAGTAGTGAAGTGGTGTACAACTACACAGTGGTGAAGTGGTGTACAGCTACACAGTGGTGAAGTGGTGTACAACTACACAGTGGTGTACAACTACACAGTGGTGTACAACTACACAGTGGTGTACAACTACACAGTGGTGAAGTGGTGTACAACTACACAGTGGTGAAGTGGTGTACAGCTACACAGTAGTGAAGTGGTGTACAATTACACAGTGGTGAAGTGGTGTACAACGACACAGTGGTGTACAACTACACAGTGGTGTACAGCTAGAGTAGTGTACAGCTACACAGTAGTGTACAGCTACAGTAGTGTACAGCTACAGTAGTGTACAGCTACACAGTAGTGTACAGCTACAGTAGTGTACAGCTACACAGTAGTGAAGTGGTGTACAACTACACAGTGGTGAAGTAGTGTACAACTACACAGTGGTGAAGTGGTGTACAACTACACAGTGGTGTCAAACTACACAGTGGTGAAGTGGTGTACAGCTACACAGTGGTGAAGTGGTGTACAACTACACAGTGGTGTCAAACTACACAGTGGTGTACAACTACACAGTGGTGTACAACTACACAGTGGTGAAGTGGTGTACAACTACACAGTGGTGAAGTGGTGTACAACTACACAGTGGTGTCAAACTACACAGTGGTGTACAACTACACAGTGGTGTACAACTACACAGTGGTGAAGTGGTGTACAACTACACAGTGGTGAAGTGGTGTACAGCTACACAGTAGTGAAGTGGTGTACAACTACACAGTGGTGAAGTGGTATACAACTACACAGTGGTGTACAACTACACAGTGGTGTACAGCTAGAGTAGTGTACAGCTACACAGTAGTGTACAGCTACAGTAGTGTACAGCTACACAGTAGTGAAGTGGTGTACAACTACACAGTGGTGAAGTGGTGTACAACTACACAGTGGTGAAGTGGTGTACAGCTACACAGTGGTGAAGTGGTGTACAGCTACACAGTAGTGAAGTGGTGTACAACTACACAGTGGTGTACAACTACACAGTGGTGTACAGCTAGAGTAGTGTACAGCTACACAGTAGTGTACAGCTACAGTAGTGTACAGCTACACAGTAGTGAAGTGGTGTACAACTACACAGTGGTGAAGTGGTGTACAACTACACAGTGGTGAAGTGGTGTACAGCTACACAGTGGTGAAGTGGTGTACAACTACACAGTGGTGTACAACTACACAGTGGTGTACAACTACACAGTGGTGAAGTGGTGTACAACTACACAGTGGTGAAGTGGTGTACAACTACACAGTGGTGTCAAACTACACAGTGGTGTACAACTACACAGTGGTGTACAACTACACAGTGGTGAAGTGGTGTACAACTACACAGTGGTGTACAACTACACAGTGGTGTACAACTACATAGTGGTGAAGTGGTGTACAGCTACACAGTGGTGAAGTGGTGTACAGCTACACAGTAGTGAAGTGGTGTACAACTACACAGTGGTGAAGTGGTATACAACTACACAGTGGTGTACAACTACACAGTGGTGTACAGCTAGAGTAGTGTACAGCTACACAGTAGTGTACAGCTACAGTAGTGTACAGCTACACAGTAGTGAAGTGGTGTACAACTACACAGTGGTGAAGTGGTGTACAACTACACAGTGGTGAAGTGGTGTACAGCTACACAGTGGTGAAGTGGTGTACAGCTACACAGTAGTGAAGTGGTGTACAACTACACAGTGGTGTACAACTACACAGTGGTGTACAGCTAGAGTAGTGTACAGCTACACAGTAGTGTACAGCTACAGTAGTGTACAGCTACACAGTAGTGAAGTGGTGTACAACTACACAGTGGTGAAGTGGTGTACAACTACACAGTGGTGAAGTGGTGTACAGCTACACAGTGGTGAAGTGGTGTACAACTACACAGTGGTGAAGTGGTGTACAACTACACAGTGGTGATGTGGTGTACAACTACACAGTGGTGAAGTGGTGTACAACTACACAGTGGTGAAGTGGTGTACAGCTACACAGTGGTGAAGTGGTGTACAACTACACAGTGGTGAAGTGGTGTACAGCTACACAGTGGTGAAGTGGTGTACAGCTACACAGTGGTGAAGTGGTGTACAACTACACAGTGGTGTACAACTACACAGTGGTGTACAACTACACAGTGGTGAAGTGGTGTACAACTACACAGTGGTGAAGTGGTGTACAACTACACAGTGGGTAAAGTGGTGTACAGCTACACAGTAGTGAAGTGGTGTACAACTACACAGTGGTGAAGTGGTGTACAACTACACAGTGGTGTACAACTACACAGTGGTGTACAGCTAGAGTAGTGTACAGCTACACAGTAGTGTACAGCTACAGTAGTGTACAGCTACACAGTAGTGAAGTGGTGTACAACTACACAGTGGTGATTTTAGCATGTAAATCTTGGTGAGGCAAACAAACAAAAACAAAACATGTAGATACATGCCAGCAAAGCCACTACACAACACTAAACATTACATTAAGTGCACTATAACGGTGACAAACGGTGCCCACAAACGGACGGCCTCCATGAAGCCGTCTCAACAGAATAGCTTTCTTTTCAGCACCACAGAGTGAAGCCTTACCACTGCTACACCTGGCAATCAGTGGAGCCTTGTCTGGCAGCGAAACAGTTCATTCAGCCTCATTTACTGCCTTTTAAAGAAACAGGTAGATATGACTGACTTGCTTAAACTGTGGTTCTACTGACAATTGAGATGTACAAACTATGACATAAGGGGACGACGAGCGGACAAGAGACAATCCGTAACTTTGATGAAGACATTAATGAGTGAGCTAGGATAGATGTTGTCAATATAACCATTTGTTCGGAACTTTTGAAATGTACAGCGACAGAACATGGGCCGTTCTTACAGTGTTCTCCCTGTACACCAAGTCAGAACCGTAGGATAACTAAAGGGGGCATATAAATGCAGACAATGAAAGCTCTTACAATATTCGATGATACATTTCTCTAAAACGGGCTATAGGCTACATGTGCACCACCAAGTCAGAACAGTAGACTAAGTTATGAGGAGGAAAGGGGACACATTATTAGGGTGAGGCACATGGGCTACTGACAGCTTACTACACAACATACACTTAGTATTATTTTCTTAGCTACAGTATACATATCTCCCTGGCATATTACATCATTTATGCAGCAGCATACAAGACATTTTTGGACTCACCTTGTTGTGCTGTGCTCACTTGAACAAGAAGGTGGCTTGACGGTCCTTCTTGTGGGAAAATATTTTCATTAAAAAACATTAAAAAAGAAGCTTGAATTATGACGTCAGTGATCTTCAGGTCAGAGCTCTAGAAAGAGGCCAGAGCTCCCGACATGGAATTGCGAGTTGGATAACCATTAAAAACGTATTTTCCCAGTTAGAGCTCCATTTTATCAGAGTTCCTAGTTGTCTTGAACTCACTGAAGTCTGAGATTTCCAAGTTTTCAACAGAAGTCTGGATTGACAGTTCCGAGTTCCCAGTAGTTTTGAATGCACCAGAAGTCATGCTGGATTGACAGTTCAGAGTTCCCAGTAGTTTTGAACAGGGCAGAAGTCATGCTGGATTGACAGTTCAGAGTTCCCAGTAGTTTTGAATGCACCAGAAGTAATGCTGGATTGACAGTTCAGAGTTCCCAGTAGTTTTGAATGCACCAGAAGTAATGCTGGATTGACAGTTCAGAGTTCCCAGTAGTTTTGAACAGGGCAGAAGTCATGCTGGATTGACAGTTCAGAGTTCCCAGTAGTTTTGAACAGGGCAGAAGTCATGCTGGATTGACAGCACGACCAATGTATTCAACCTTTTCAGGCCCATGGTGTTGCATGTGAATGTTTATCCTTTTAAGTTTGGAAAAGAGACCCTTAAACCCAGACTTGGACCACACACCCTCTCCACTGAATGGCAGGCTAGTGATTGCTTTGCAAAGCTTGCAGTTAGCCACTGATTCCTTCCAAACCACTCATTGTTGAATTTGTGATTTCCAACTTGTTGTGTAATGTTTATGTCCAATGGCCGATGAGCACCGATACGTTTTATATATAATTTATCTTAATATGATTGAAAAGGATTTGCCAGTAGATTGTCGACTTGATTCATGATGATGACTGCTAGCTAAGATTTTTTAAATATGATGTTGACATGATCAGTCCAATCAAAGCTATGATAGATATATCGTGATTTTTTGTCAATTTATCTGTGGCCAATGACCTTCAGCCTACTTGGGTGGGCACTTCTAGTGTAACTATGGCAGCACCGAAGGGGCATGAATTTTCGAGCTCTCCTCAGGTGGGTCGCCATCTGCAGCCTAAACACTCTGCATAACATTACAGCTTAGCACATCAAAAGCATAACAGCTTACAACCGTGCTGGGTAGGTCACTTTCTCAATTGAATCCGTTACAGTTACTAGTTACTTGTCCAAAAATTCCTCCTTCCCTCCTCATGCTCCTCATCATCATCACTCCTCCTCTCTCCTGGTAGTGTCTGAAAGTACAGCTATAAATATACATAAATATATAATATATAAAACATAATATCTACACCGTCTCTTCCTGTTTGTCAGAGTAACGGCGACCAACTACAAACAGCTAAATAACAAGAATGATGAGACTGTCGCTTACATGTTCTTCTAGTTATACGTTCTTATAGCAAAAATGACATTGCAACCAATCAATCAACACTTGTTCCTAGGCAACACTGCCAATAGAGGAAGTGGAAGATGAAGAAAAAACAAGCTGAGAGAGACAAAAGAGAGAGAGATACCAAAAACAGTCTGCTGAGAGGGAGAGACGAGAGAGAGAGAGAGATACCAAAAAACATTCTGAGAGAGAGAGACAAAAGAGAGAGAGAGATACCAAAAACAGTCTGCTGAGAGGGAGAGACGAGAGAGAGAGATACCAAAAACAGTCTGCTGAGAGGGAGAGACGAGAGAGAGAGAGAGAGAGATACCAAAAACAGTCTGCTGAGAGGGAGAGACAAAAGAGAGAGAGAGATACCAAAAACAGTCTGCTGAGAGGGAGAGACGAGAGAGAGAGAGAGATACCAAAAAACATTCTGAGAGGGAGAGACAAAGAGAGAGATACCAAAAACAGTCTGCTGAGAGGGAGAGACGAGACAGAGAGAGAGATACCAAAAAACATTCTGAGAGAGAGAGACAAAAGAGAGAGAGATACCAAAAACAGTCTGCTGAGAGGGAGAGACGAGAGAGAGCGAGACCAAAAAACATTCTGAGAGAGAGAGAGATACCAAAAACAGTCTGAGAGGGAGAGACAAAAGAGAGAGAGATACCAAAAAACAGGCTTCTTAGAGAGACAAAAGAGAGATACCAAAAACAGTCTTCTGAGAGGGAGGAACAAAAGAGAGTGAGAGAGAGATACCAAAAACTGTCTTCTGAGAGGGAGAGACAAGAGAGAGAGAGATACCAAAAACTGTCTTCTGAGAGGGAGGAACAAAAGAGAGAGAGATACCAAACAGGCTTCTAGGAGGGAGAGACAAAAGAGAGAGAGAGATACCAAACAGTCTTCTGAGAGAGAGAGAGACAAAAGAGAGATACCAAAAAACAGTCTTCTGAGAGAGAGAGAGACAAAAGAGAGATACCAAACAGTCTTCTGAGAGAGAGAGAGACAAAAGAGAGATACCAAAAAACAGTCTTCTGAGAGAGAGAGAGACAAAAGAGAGATACCAAAAAACAGTCTTCTGAGAGAGAGAGAGAGAGAGAGAGAGAGAGAGAGAGAGAGAGAGAGAGACCAAAAGAGAGAGATACTTAAAAACAGTCTTCTGAGAGGGAGACAAAAGAGAGAGAGAGAGAGATACCAAAAAACAGTCTTCTGAGAGAGAGAGACAAAAGAGAGAGAGAGAGAGAGAGAGAGAGAGAGAGTGTCCCGTAGAGTAGGCCAGAAGGCTAAACTGGATAACCTAACCTCTATCAAAATAAAAAGATGGCGGAGCCGCAAAAGTTATTCTGTGCAAAGGTGTTTATTTACAAGTGATTCCGGAACAAAAAACAACAGTACTGCCATCAACGTCTACCTTATGGGACAGCTTAAAAACAATGCTGCCCCATCCACAGCTCAATCCAAAAATGCCTTTCCATGACTGAAAGAGAGGCTCCTTTTGTAGGGCTAGCCCCTCCCCTCAGAACAATTAACCCTAATTAATTAATCAATTAACAATACAAACCTACATTTTCCATGAACTAAACATACTAAAGGATATACATTGCAACACGGTTTTAAACAATATCACAACATAACATTTACAACATTACATCACTACTGACAATATCTTTCAATATGCACATATGCATTAATGAGCCATTTGGGACAGGCACTATAAAGCCAACCAAATTCCCTTAGCTCGGGTCCTTTTCCAGCATACCCGGAAGCTACAGAGATGGAGAGAGAGGAACAGAACAAACAAACAATGCGCTCATCCACAACATTGATAAGTATAATAATTATTGTATCTCTCAAATATGAACATTGACAAGTGTGAAATGCATGCACCAAGACAGAAGTTAATTTGTGTGTCAACCCACATTGTTAACTTATCTTATAATGGCGCAGGGAGGAGTGATGAATATGTGTGTGCGTTAAAGAACCAAATGCTGCCTGCGGCCAGTGACGGACTTCTACGTCACAGAGAGATACAAAAAAACAGGTTTCTGGGAGGGATAAACGAGAGAGAGAGAGAGAGAGAGACAGAGAGAGAGATACCAAAAACAGTATTCTTAGAGAGAGAGGGAGAGAGAGAGAGACGAGAGAGAGAGAGAGAGAGAGAGAGAGAGAGAGAGAGAGAGAGAGAGAGAGAGAGAGAGAGAGAGAGAGAGAGAGAGAGAGAGAGAGAGAGAGAGAGAGAGATCTTTCTTAGAGAGAGAGAGAGAGAGAGAAAAACAGTCTTCTTAGAGAGAGACGAGAGAGAGAGATACTTAAAAACAAGTCTTCTGAGAGGGAGAGACAAAAGAGAGAGAGAGATACTTAAAAACAAGTCTGAGAGGGAGAGACAAAAGAGAGAGAGATACTTAAAAACAGTCTTCTTAGAGGGAGAGAGAGAGAGAGAGAGAGAGAGAGAGAGAGAGAGAGAGAGAGAGAGAGATGCCAAAAAACTGTCTTCTGAGAGGGAGAGACAAAAGAGAGAGAGATACCAAAAACAGTATTCTGAGAGGGAGAGACAAAAGAGAGAGAGAGAGAGAGATACCAAAGAAACAGTATTCTGAGAGGGAGGGACAAAAGAGAGAGAGAGATACCAAAAACAGTCTTCTGAGAGGGAGAGTAACATACCGTCTACATGAACAATATTGGTTTGTCTGTAAAAAAAACAAGACGATACCGTTGCGTATTCTATTGCCCCCGCTGTTGACCTGTTGACCTCTATCTGAACTACAGTCTGCGTTGATTGTTTTACAGCAGATCAAACGAAGTCTTCAGAAAGTGTTCACCACCCTGGACTTTTTCTACACATTTTTGTTGTGTTACAAATGGATTTAATTCATTGTCATCAACCTTGGATCATTGCTATTCCAACTTCCGGGACGCATATAAGGCCCTGCCCCGCTCTCCTTTCGGAAAAGCTGACCACGACTCCATTTTGTTGATCCCAGCCTACAGACAGAAACTAAAACAAGAAGCTCCCACGTTGAGGTCTGTTCACCGCTGGTCAGAACAAGCTGACTCTACACTCCAAGACTGCTTCCATCACGTGGACATGTTCCGTATTGCGTCAGACAACAACATTGATGAATACGCTGATTCGGTGTGCGAGTTCATTAGAAAGTGCGTTGAAGATGTCGAAACTGAAAGCGCGAACCACTGCTTTTAATCAGGGCAAGGTGACTGGAAACATGACCGAATACAAACAGTGTAACTATTCCCTCCGCAAGGCATTCAAACAAGCTAAGCGTCAGTACAGAGACAAAGTAGAATCTCAATTCAACGGCTCAGACACAAGAGGTATGTGGCAGGGTCTACAGTCAATCACGGATTACAAAAAGAAAACCAGCCCCGTCACGGACCAGGATGTCTTGCTCCCAGGCAGACTAAATAACTTTTTAGCCCGCTTTGAGGACAATACAGTGCCACTGACACGGCCCGCAACTAAAACATGCGGACTCTCCTTCACTGCAGCCGACGTGAGGAAAACATTTAAACGTGTCAACCCTCGCAAGGCTGCTTGCCCAGACGGCATCCCTAGCCACGCCCTCAGAGCATGCGCAGACCAGCTGGCTGGTGTGTTTACGGATATATTCAATCAATCCCTATCCCAGGCTGTTGTTCCCACATGCTTCAAGAGGGCCACCATTGTTCCTGTTCCAAAGAAAGCTAAGGTAACTGAGCTAAACGACTACTGCCCTGTAGCACTCACTTCCGTCATCATGAAGTGCTTTGAGAGACTAGTCAAGGACCATATCACCTCCACCCTACCTGACACCCTAGACCCACTCCAATTTGCTTACCGCCCAAATAGGTCCACAGACGATGCAATCTCAACCACGCTGCACACTGCCCTAACCCATCTGGACAAGAGGAATACCTATGTGAGAATGCTGTTCATCGACTACAGCTCGGCATTTAACACCATAGTGCCCTCCAAGCTCGTCATCAAGCTCGAGACCCTGGGTCTCGACCCCGCCCTGTGCAACTGGGTACTGGACTTCCTGACGGGCCGCACCCAGGTGGTGAGGGTAGGCAACAACATCTCCACCCCGCTGATCCTCAACACTGGGGCCCCACAAGGGTGCGTTCTGAGCCCTCTCCTGTACTCCCTGTTCACCCACGACTGCGTGGCCACGCACGCCTCCAACTCAATCATCAAGTTTGCGGACGACACAACAGTGGTAGGCTTGATTACCAGCAACGACGAGACGGCCTACAGGGAGGAGGTGAGGGCCCTCGGAGTGTGGTGTCAGGAAAATAACCTCACACTCAATGTCAACAAAACTAATGAGATGATTGTGGACTTCAGGAAACAGCAGAGGGAACACCCCCCTATCCACATCGATGGAACAGTAGTGGAGAGGGTAGTAAGTTTTAAGTTCCTCGGCGTACACATTACAGACAAACTGAATTGGTCCACCCACACAGACAGCATCGTGAAGAAGGCGCTGCAGCGCCTCTTCAACCTCAGGAGGCTGATGAAATTTGGCTTGTCACCAAAAGCACTCACAAACTTCTACAGATGCACAATCGAGAGCATCCTGTCGGGCTGTATCACCGCCTGGTACGGCAACTGCTCCGCCCACAACTGTAAGGCTCTCCAGAGGGTAGTGAGGTCTGCACAACGCATCACCGGGGGCCAACTACCTGCCCTCCAGGACACCTACACCACCCGATGTCACAGGAAGGCCATAAAGATCATCAAGGACAACAACCACCCGAGCCACTGCCTGTTCACCCCGCTATCATCCAGAAGGCGAGGTCAGTACAGGTGCATCAAAGCTGGGACCGAGAGACTGAAAAACAGCTTCTATCTCAAGGCCATCAGACTGTTAAACAGCCACCACTAACATTGAGTGGCTGCTGCCAACACACTGACTCAACTCCAGCCACTTTAATAATGGGAATTGATGGGAAATTATGTAAAATATATCACTAGCCACTTTAAACAATGCTACCTTATATAATGTTACTTACCCTACATTATTAATCTCATATGTATATGTATATACTGTACTCTACATCATCGACTGCATCCTTATATAATACATGTATCACTAGCCACTTTAAACTATGCCACTTTGTTTACATACTCATCTCATATGTATATACTGTATTCGATACCATCTACTGTATCTTGCCTATGCTGCTCTGTACCATCACTCACTCATATATCTTTATGTACATATTCTTTATCCCTTTACACTTGTGTGTATAAGACAGTAGTTTTGGAATTGTTAGCTAGATTACTTGTTGGTTATTACTGCATTGTCGGAACTAGAAGCACAAGCATTTCGCTACACTCGCACTAACATCTGCTAACAAATAAAATTTGATTTGATTTGATGGACAAGAATATACACAAAATACTCTGTAATGTCCCAAGTGTAAGAAGAATTGAACACTAATATATGTTTTGATTACATAAGTATTCACCCCCCTGAGACAACACGTTAGAGACACCTTTGGCAGGGCCTTCAGAGATGGCTTTGGAGATTGCATGGCCGATAGTACTTTGGGCACTGCCCAGTCTTTTCTTTATTTTATCATTTAACTAGGCAAGTCAATAAACAATACAATCTCATTTACAATGATGGCCAACCGGGGAACAGTGGGTTAACTGCCTTGTTCAGGGGCAGGACTACAGATTGTTACCTTGTCAGCTCAAGGATTCAATCCAGCAACCTTTTGGTAACTGGCCCAACACTCTAACCACTAGGCTACCTAGAGCTCCGGTCTACACTGGGCTAACACTCTAACCACTAGGCTACCTAGAGCTCCGGTCTACACTGGCCCAACACTCTAACAACTAGGCTACCCAGAGCTCCGGTCTACACTGGCCCAACACTCTAACAACTAGGCTACCTAGAGCTCCGGTCTACACTGGCCCAACACTCTAACCACTAGGCTATCTAGAGCTCCGGTCTATCCTGGGCTAACACTCTAACCACTAGGCTACCAAGAGCTCTGGTCTACACTGGGCTAACACTCTAACCACTAGGCTACCTAGAGCTCCGGTCTACGCTGGGCTAACACTCTAACCACTAGGCTACCTAGAGCTCCGGTCTACACTGGGCTAACACTCTAACCACTAGGCTACCTAGAGCTCCGGTCTACACTGGCCCAACACTCTAACCACTAGGCTACCAAGAGCTCCGGTCTACACTGGCCCAACACTCTAACCACTAGGCTACCTAGAGCTCCGGTCTACGCTGGGCTAACACTCTAACCACTAGGCTATCTAGAGCTCCGGTCTACACTGGGCTAACACTCTAACCACTAGGCTATCTAGAGCTCCGGTCTATCCTGGGCTAACACTCTAACCACTAGGCTACCAAGAGCTCCGGTCTACACTGGGCTAACACTCTAACCACTAGGCTACCTAGAGCTCCGGTCTACGCTGGGCTAACACTCTAACCACTAGGCTACCTAGAGCTCCGGTCTACACTGGGCTAACACTCTAACCACTAGGCTACCTAGAGCTCCGGTCTACCCTGGGCTAACACTCTAACCACTAGGCTACCAAGAGCTCCGGTCTACACTGGGCTAACACTCTAACCACTAGGCTACCTAGAGCTCCGGTCTACACTGGGCTAACACTCTAACCACTAGGCTACCTAGAGCTCCGGTCTACACTGGGCTAACACTCTAACCACTAGGCTACCTAGAGCTCCGGTCTACACTGGCCCAACACTCTAACCACTAGGCTACCAAGAGCTCCGGTCTACACTGGCCCAACACTCTAACCACTAGGCTATCTAGAGCTCCGGTCTATCCTGGGCTAACACTCTAACCACTAGGCTACCTAGAGCTCCGGTCTACACTGGGCTAACACTCTAACCACTAGGCTACCTAGAACTCCTGTCTACACTGGGCTAACACTCTAACCACTAGGCTACCTAGAGCTCCGGTCTACGCTGGGCTAACACTCTAACCACTAGGCTACCTAGAGCTCCGGTCTACACTGGGCTAACACTCTAACCACTAGGCTATCTAGAGCTCCGGTCTACCCTGGGCTAACACTCTAACCACTAGGCTACCAAGAGCTCCGGTCTACACTGGGCTAACACTCTAACCACTAGGCTACCTAGAGCTCCGGTCTACACTGGCCCAACACTCTAACCACTAGGCTACCTAGAGCTCCGGTCTACACTGGGCTAACCCTCTAACCACTAGGCTACCTAGAGCTCCGGTCTACACTGGGCTAACACTCTAACCACTAGGCTACCTAGAGCTCTAACACTTGTTTCCCTCTTGGTCTTCAAGAAGTTTAATCTAAAAAGGTAGAAGTGAGAATTATTAGGGTGAAGAAAGACAATATGTTGTAAAAGGTGTTAGGATAAGTAATCTCACCCCCCCCCTTAAGTTTTAGATGCACTATTGTAAAGTGACTGTTCCACTGGATGTCATAGGGTGAATGCACCAATTTGTAAGTCGCTCTGGATAAGAGCGTCTGCTAAATGACTTAAATGTAAATGTAAATGTAAAGGTGTTGGTCTCTAGATACTGTACTGACAATCACAACTACCACAAATTAATCCGGAGAGTGACTGAGTTTAACTTGACTTTAGAAAGATTAAGATGTTTATGAATTATACTGTTGCATTGGTGTAAAGTACTTAAAGTAAAACATATTTTTAAATACTTTACATTACTGTCAACTTTTACTTTACTACATTCCTAAAGAAAATAATATACTTTTTACTATATACATTTTCCCTGACACCCAAAAAATACAGATTACATTTTGAATGCTTAGCAGGAAAGGAAAATTGTCAAATTCACTCACTTATCAAGAGAATATCCCTGGTCATGCCTAGTGTGGAGAGTGCCCCTGGCTATTCGTAAAATTTTAAAGCAAGAAAATGGTGCCCCCTGGTTTGCTTAATGAGGGATTTGAACTGATTTATACTTTTACTTTTCATACTTAAGTCATCTTAAAACCAAATCCTTTTAGACTTTTACTCAAGTAGTATTTTACTGAGTGAATTTCAGTTTTACTTGAGTCATTTTCTATGACCCTGACCCTGAGCCTGCCTGACCCTGACCCTGACCCCTGCCTGCCCCTGACCCTGAGCCTGCCTGCAGTCCTGACCCTGACCCTAACCCCTGCCTGACCCTGACCCTGACCCTGACCCTGAGCCTGCCTGACCCTGACCCTGACCCTGAGCCTGCCTGACCCTGACCCTGACCCCTGCCTGACCCTGACCCTGAGCCTGCCTGACCCTGACCCTGACCCTGAGCCTGCCTGCAGTCCTGTACCTTTTCTCCTACTCTGGATTACTGACCTCTCCCTGACCCTGACCCTGACCCTGACCCCTGCCTGACCCTGACCCTGAGCCTGCCTGACCCTGCCTGACCCTGACCCTGACCCCTGCCTGACCCTGACCCTGACCCCTGACCCTGACCCTGAGCCTGACCTGACCCCTGCCTGACCCTGACCCCCTGACCCTGACCCTGACCCTGAGCCTGCCTGCAGTCCTGTACCTTTTCTCCTACTCTGGATTACTGACCTCTCCCTGACCCTGACCCTGACCCTGACCCCTGCCTGACCCTGACCCTGACCCTGACCCTGACCCTGACCCTGACCCTGACCCTGACCCTGACCCTGCCTGCATCTTTAGTTTTACTCATGTATGACATTCAGTACTTTTTCCACCTCTGTAATGTTGTCTTCGAAGTTTTGTCAAGTCAGTTGTTGATCATTGCTAAAAAGCTATTTTCAAGTATTGATATAGATATTGAAGCCGATTTAAGTCAAAACTATAACTAGGCCACTAAGGAATATTCAATGTTGTCTTGGTAAGCAACTCCTGTGTATATTTGGCCTTGTGTTTTAGGTTATTGTCCAGCTGAAAGGTGAATTCATCGCCCATTGTCTGTTGGAAAGCAAGCTGAACCAGGTTTTCCTCCAGGATTTTGCATGTGCTTAGCTCTAATTCCATTAATTTTTATCTTAAAAAAACCTAGTCCTTGCCGATGACAAGCATACCCATAACATGATGCAGCCACCACCATGCTTGAAAATATGAACAATGGTACCCAGTGATGTGTTGTCTTGGATTCATCCCAAAAATAACGCTTCGTAATGAGGACATAAAGTACATTTATTTGCCACATTATTTGCAGCATTACTTAAGTGCCTTGTTGCAAACAGGATGCATGTTTTGGAATATTTTTTATTCTGTACAGGCTTCCTTCTTTTCACTCTGTCAATTAGGTTAGTATTGCAGAGTAAGTACAATTTTGTTGATCCATTCTGTTTTCTCCTATCACAGCTATAAAACTCTGTAACTGTTTTAAAGTCACCATTGGCCTCATGGTGAAATCCCTGAGCGGTTTCCTTCCTCTCCGGCAACTGAGTTAGGAAGGACACCTGTATCTTTGTAGTGACTGGGTGTGTTGATACACCATCGACAGTGTAATTCATAACTTTATCATAAAGGGATATTCAGTCTGCTTCTTTTTCCTCTACCAATAGGTCCCCTTCTATGCGGGACATTGAAAAACCTCCCTGGTCTTTGTGGTTGAATCTGGGCTTGAAATTCACTACTACCTTACAGATAATTCTATGTGTGGGGTACAGAGATTAGGTAGTCATAAAAAATAATGATAAAGACAATTATTGAACACAGAGTGAGTCCATGCAACTTATTATGTGACTTGTTGAGCCCAGTTTTACTTCTGAACTTCTTCAGCCATAACAAAGGAGACTTATTGACTCTAGACATTTTTGCTTTTCATTTTTATTAGTATCTATTTTCTTTTATACAAACACAATTCCACTTTGACATTTTGGTGGTATTCTGACACAAAATCTCAATTGAATAATTGTTCAATTCAGTGTCACGACTTCCGTCAAAGTTGGTCCCTCTCTTTGTTCGGTCGGCGTTCCGGCGGTCGACATCACCGGCTTTCTAGTCACCACCGATTTAATTTTTGTTTTGTCTTCATTGTACACACCTGGTTTCCCATAATCATCATCAATTTCCATAATCAGTGTTCCTTATTTAACACTCTGGCTTTCCCTGTTGTTTTGTGCGTGATTGTCATTGTCAAGTGGTTTCATTTATGTGCTCTGGATATTTATGTTTATCCTTGTTGGAACATTGCTTATTTTGAGTGAAGCTTTTTCTCATACCTGTGTCCTGCGCCTGACTCCGCCTCCTCGAACTCCATTCACCTAGAACGTTGACATCAGGATGTAACATCAAAATGTTGTCATGACGTTGCCCTCTTTGGGTACAGCGAGCACCATCCCCCTCTCTCGGTCTCCTACACTCAGGTCGTAAATTCCTGGAGGAGCCACAGTATAGAGAGATAGTGAGTTTTCATAGAGAACAAAGGAATTTCTTCCACCTCACAGAACTTGAGGTCCGAACAACATTTATGTTCCGGAGAAAGACCGGTGAAGAATCGAACTGGTCCATTTGGTATAATTTTGTGAAACTCATGAGAGACAATACAGCCACATTACCATAACGCTGTTTATATAATAGCCTCAGTTATGAAGCTTACATCTAATTGTTGTATAAGATGAATGAGTGAGGGTGATACTGTTTGTGAAATTGTGTAAGGTGATTTTGGACTGTTTAATGAAGGAAACTCCAATTCCCTTTTGAGTTTAACTAAATCAGAGGACCGCCCATGAGCCCAGTTCAGCACATGGTCGGGCATCCTGGGACAGGCCTTTTTCTGCTCCATGTTTCTCTCAATGACGAGAGGATTAAGGTTGCAGACCAGCTGACCTCGATAACGAGAGGGCCAAGGTTTGAGACCAGACTGCTGAATCTTTTAACCATCCCACGTGGTTAAACTCTTAGACTATCCATACCGACAGAAAAAGAACACGTCTTTGATACTAATTACTAGTCTGCAGCTAGGAATTCAGTATCATTGAACGCGAAAACCGACAACCGCCGAAACATCTATTCTATAACAACATGAATGAATGTCACTCTGAACTATCCATCCTAACCACGACAGAGAGAGGGCGGACAAACTCTCCAACAGAAACAAACTTTTCAACAGAGATCCCGCTAGTGGGCTAAACCGGTATCGCGGCTTGATGGACAAAAGGGAAGTGGGGGTCAACTGAGATGAGACACTACAAAGATGACAACTATATCGATGAGATGAGACACTCATCAAAGATGACAACTATAGATGAGATGAGACACTACAAAGATGACAACTATAGATGAGATGAGACACTACAAAGATGACAACTATAGATGAGATGAGACACTACAAAGATGACAACTATAGATGAGATGAGACACTACAAAGATGATAACTATAGATGAGATGAGACACTACAAAGATGACAACTATAGATGAGATGAGACACTACAAAGATGATAATTATAACAATTGAAATGCTAATCCTTTGCACATGAATGCTCAGTCATTCGGGAATAATTGCAATCAATATATATGTTTACGTTCAGTGGGAAACGCCGCTATCATTTCCTTGTAACTACCTACTGTTTGTTTACGCATTTCTGTGAATTACTTAGTAAATAAATTATTTAAGACAATTGATGTATGGATGACTCATAGTGAAGACTGGGTTCGTGCAGATAACCAACAATTTACGACGTTTGGAATGAGATTAACGTGAGGTAAATAATAATTAATTAACTTTTTTTTATTTTATTGAAATTATAACTTTAAAATTATATTATTATAACTTTATTATTATTATTATTATAACTTTGTAATCTGAATATTTTCCTTGGTGCCCCGACTTCCTAGTTAATTACAGTTACATGACTAATCAGTTTAATAATGATTACCGAGTGATTTGATAAATAAGTCTTCGGTTTAAAAGCCAAATAAGTAAAGGGGTGTGAATACTTTCTGAGTACACTGAGTACACTGAGTACACTGAGTACACTGAGGACACTGAGTACACTGAGTACACTGAGGACACTGAGGACACTGAGGACACTGAGGACACTGAGTACACTGAGTACACTGAGTACACTGAGGACACTGAGTACACTGAGTACACTGAGTACACTAAGTACACTGAGTACACTAAGTACACTGAGTATATAAAACATTCCATGACATTGACTGACCAATGGGAATCCAGAAGAGAAGCTATGATCCCTTAATAATGATGCCGGCTTTTAAATCAACTTTAAATCAGTGTAGCTGAAGGGAAGGAGACAGGTTAAAGAAGGACTTTTAAGCCCTGAGACATGGATTGTGTATGTGTGCCATTCAGTTGGTGAATAGGCAAGAAAAAATATTGAAGTGCCTTAAAAAATTCAAATCAAATTTTATTTGACACATACACATGGTTAGCAGATGTTAATGTGAGTGTAGCGAAATGCTTGTGCTTCTAGTTCCGACAATGCAGTAATAACCAACAAGTAATCTAACTAACAATTCCAAAACTACTGTCTTATACACAGTGTAAAGGGATAAAGAATATGTACATAAAGATATATGAATGAGTGATGGTACAGAACGGCATAGGCAAGATACAGTAGATGGTATTGAGTACAGTATATACATATACAGATGAGATGAGTAATGTAGGGTGAAACATTATATTAAGATGCAGTAGATGATATAGAGTACAGTATATACATATACACATGAGATGAGTAATGTAGGGTGAAACATTATACCTTACAGAGTTCCACTTCTCGGTGAAACATTAGTTCCACTTCGGCTTTACCTTACAGAGTTCCACTTCCCGACGACCTTACAGAGTTCCACTTCCCGACGAGTTCCTTTACAGAGTTCCACTTCGACGACCTTACAGAGTTCCACTTCCCGACGACCTTACAGAGTTCCACTTCTCGACGACCTTACAGAGTTCCACTTCTCGACGACCTTACAGAGTTCCACTTCTCGACGACCTTACAGAGTTCCACTTCCCGACGACCTTACAGAGTTCCACTTCCCGACGACCTTACAGAGTTCCACTTCTCGACGACCTTACAGAGTTCCACTTCCCGACGACCTTACAGAGTTCCACTTCTCGACGACCTTACAGAGTTCCACTTCTCGACGACCTTACAGAGTTCCACTTCTCGACGACCTTACAGAGTTCCACTTCTCGACGACCTTACAGAGTTCCACTTCCCGACGACCTTACAGAGTTCCACTTCTCGAGTTCCACTTCTCGACACAGAGTTCCACTTCTCGACGACCTTACAGAGTTCCACTTCCTTACAGAGTTCCACTTCTCGACGACCTTACAGAGTTCCACTTCTCGACGACCTTACAGAGTTCCACTTCGACCTTACAGAGTTCCACTTCTCGACACAGAGTTCCACTTCTCGACGACCTTACAGAGTTCCTTCTTACAGAGTTCCACTTCTCGACGACCTTACAGAGTTCCACTTCTCGACCTTACAGAGTTCCACTTCTCGACGACCTTACAGAGTTCCACTTCTCGACGACCTTACAGAGTTCCACTTCTCGACGACCTTACAG
>NC_060179.1:83992251-84007251 GCF_021184085.1 Oncorhynchus gorbuscha
ACGACCTTACAGAGTTCCACTTCTCGACGACCTTACAGAGTTCCACTTCTCGACGACCTTACAGAGTTCCACTTTCGACGACCTTACAGAGTTCCACTTCCCGACGACCTTACAGAGTTCCACGACCTTACAGAGTTCCACTTCTCGACGACCTTACAGAGTTCCACTTCTCGACGACCTTACAGAGTTCCACTTCTCGACGACCTTACAGAGTTCCACTTCTCGACGACCTTACAGAGACGACCTTACAGAGTTCCACTTCTCGACGACCTTACAGAGTTCCACTTCTCGACGACCTTACAGAGTTCCACTTCTCGACGACCTTACAGAGTTCCACTTCTCGACGACCTTACAGAGTTCCACTTCTCGACGACCTTACAGAGTTCCACTTCTCGACGACCTTACAGAGTTCCACTTCTCGACGACCTTACAGAGTTCCACTTCTCGACGACCTTACAGAGTTCCACTTCTCGACGACCTTACAGAGTTCACTTCTCGACGACCTTACAGAGTTCCACTTCTCAGAGTTCCACTTCGACGACCTTACAGAGTTCCACTTCTCGACGACCTTACAGAGTTCCACTTCTCGACGACCTTACAGAGTTCCACTTCTTTCAGAAGATAAACAGGAAACTTGCAGTTGCAGTGGGATAAGGAACAAAAACAAATGGACGCTGGAAGAATTTGAATAACATTGCCTGGTATGATGAATCCCAGGTCCTGCTGTTTCATGCTGATGGGAGGACTAGGGTATGGAGAAAAGCACATAAGAACAGTGTATCCATCATGCTGCGTGTCAACATTGCAGGCTGGTGGTGGGGGGTGTGATTGTGTGTGGGGTATGTTTTCATGACACGCATTGGGCCCCTTGATAAAAGTGGAGAAACATTTGAATGCGACACAGGATATCTGAACCTCATAGCCAATCAGGTGCATCCCTTCATGGCAACAGTGTATCCTTCTGATAATAGGCTAAGTCTAAGCCACAAGGCTAAGATGATCCAGGAATGGTTCCACGGACATGACAGTGAATTCAGCAGTGGCCTGCCGAGTCACCAGATCTCAATCCAATTGAGCATCTGTGGGGATGAGATGGAACGAGCTATTCAGAATAGAGATCCGTTACCAGCCAACTTGACACAACTGTGGGAAGCATTGGAGTCAACATGGGCCAGCATCCCTGTGGAACTCTATTCAACACCATGTAGAGTCAACATGGGCCAGCCTCCCTGTGGAACTCTATTCAACACCATGTAGAGTCAACATGGGCCAGCGCATCCCTGTGGAACTCTATTCAACACCATGTAGAGTCAACATGGGCCAGCCTCCCTGTGGCACTCTATTCAACACCATGTAGAGTCAACATGGGCCAGAGCATCCCTGTGGAACTCTATTCAACACCATGTAGAGTCAACATGGGCCAGCCTCCTGTGGAACTCTATTCAACACCATGTAGAGTCAACATGGGCCAGCGCATCCCTGTGGAACTCTATTCAACACCATGTAGAGTCAACATGGGCCAGCCTCCCTGTGGCACTCTATTCAACACCATGTAGAGTCAACATGGGCCAGCGCATCCCTGTGGAACTCTATTCAACACCATGTAGAGTCAACATGGGCCAGCCTCCCTGTGGAACTCTATTCAACACCATGTAGAGTCAACATGGGCCAGCGCATCCCTGTGGAACTCTATTCAACACCATGTAGAGTCAACATGGGCCAGCCTCCCTGTGGAACTCTATTCAACACCATGTAGAGTCAACATGGGCCAGCGCATCCCTGTGGAACTCTATTCAACACCATGTAGAGTCAACATGGGCCAGCGCATCCCTGTGGAACTCTATTCAACACCATGTAGAGTCAACATGGGCCAGCCTCCCTGTGGAACTCTATTCAACACCATGTAGAGTCAACATGGGCTAGCGCATCCCTGTGGAACTCTATTCAACACCATGTAGAGTCAACATGGGCCAGCATCCCTGTGGAACTCTATTCAACACCATGTAGAGTCAACATGGGCCAGCGCATCCCTGTGGAACCCTATTCAACACCATGTAGAGTCAACATGGGCCAGCGCATCCCTGTGGAATGCTATTCAACACCATGTAGAGTCAACATGGCCCAGCATCCCTGTGGAACTCTATTCAACACCTTGTAGAGTCAACATGGGCCAGCCTCCCTGTGGAACTCTATTCAACACCTTGTAGAGTCAACATGGGCCAGCATCCCTGTGGAACGCTATTCAACACGATGTAGAGTCAACATGGACCAGCATCCCTGTGGAACGCTATTCAACACCATGTAGAGTCAACATGGACCAGCATCCCTGTGGAACCCTATTCAACACCTTGTAGAGTCAACATGGGCCAGCCTCCCTGTGGAACGCTATTCAACACCATGTAGAGTCAACATGGACCAGCATCCCTGTGGAACTCTATTCAACACCTTGTAGAGTCAACATGGGCCAGCATCCCTGTGGAACGCTATTCAACACCATGTAGAGTCAACATGGGCCAGCATCCCTGTGGAACTCTATTCAACACCATGTAGAGTCAACATGGGCCAGCATCCCTGTGGAAGGCTATTCAACACCATGTAGAGTCAACATGGGCCAGCATCCCTGTGGAACTCTATTCAACACCATGTAGAGTCAACATGGGCCAGCATCCCTGTGGAAGGCTATTCAACACCATGTAGAGTCAACATGGACCAGCATCCCTGTGGAACGCTATTCAACACCTTGTAGAGTCAACATGGACCAGCATCCCTGTGGAACCCTATTCAACACCTTGTAGAGTCAACATGGGCCAGCCTCCCTGTGGAACGCTATTCAACACCTTGTAGAGTCAACATGGGCCAGCGCATCCCTGTGGAAGGCTATTCAACACCTTGTAGAGTCAACATGGGCCAGCGCATCCCTGTGGAACACTATTCAACACCTTGTAGAGTCAACATGGGCCAGCCTCCCTGTGGAACGCTATTCAACACCATGTAGAGTCAACATGGGCCAGCGCATCCCTGTGGAACGCTATTCAACACCTTGTAGAGTCAACATGGACCAGCATCCCTGTGGAACCCTATTCAACACCTTGTAGAGTCAACATGGGCCAGCCTCCCTGTGGAACGCTATTCAACACCTTGTAGAGTCAACATGGGCCAGCGCATCCCTGTGGAACGCTATTCAACACCTTGTAGAGTCAACATGGGCCAGCGCATCCCTGTGGAAGGCTATTCAACACCTTGTAGAGTCAACATGGGCCAGCGCATCCCTGTGGAACACTATTCAACACCTTGTAGAGTCAACATGGGCCAGCCTCCCTGTGGAACGCTATTCAACACCATGTAGAGTCAACATGGACCAGCATCCCTGTGGAACACTATTCAACACCTTGTAGAGTCAACATGGGCCAGCGCATCCCTGTGGAACACTATCCAACACCTTGTAGAGTCAACATGGGCCAGCCTCCCTGTGGAACGCTATTCAACACCATGTAGAGTCAACATGGGCCAGCGCATCCCTTTGGAAGGCTATTCAACACCTTGTAGAGTCAACATGGGCCAGCCTCCCTGTGGAACACTATTCAACACCTTGTAGAGTCAACATGGGCCAGCATCCCTGTGGAACGCTTGACACCTTGTAGAGTCAACATGGGCCAGCATCCCTGTGGAACGCTTGACACCTTGTAGAGTCAACATGGGCCAGCACATCCCTGTGGAACGCTATTCAACACATTCATATAGAGTCCATACCCTGACAAATGGAGGCTGTTCTGAGGGCAAAAAGAGGGGTTGCAACTGTATATTAGGAAGGTCATCCGAATGTTTTGTACATTCAGTGTATGTTGTTTTCTAGAGCACACAAAAAAACTAGGTTTACAAATATCTGGGCATTTGGATAGACGATAAAACGGTCTTTTAAAAAGCATACTGATGATTTAGCTAAGAAGCTGAGAAAAAAAATGGACGCCTCATTTCTACTAAATAAATAAAATATCTACTAAATGGTAGAATGAAGCTGTCATTTCATGAACTGTTCCTTATGTTGGAAAAGGCTATACAGGAGTTATGTTCGGGGTCAATTTGACAGTAAGTTCACTGAGTACATCAAGATCATCAACATAGGATTTTAACCTCCCAAAATGTATTTTCCAGTAGCTGAGAAAGCAATCTTTCGTGTTTTTTAGCCTGAGTTGATAGACACAACTGTTCAAAATGTAGAGCCAAAAGTTTAATTGAATCACATTATGACATTTTGAAATGTTCATTACATTTTTTTTGCTATTTCTTTAGCCAAACTTCAGATCACTGTCCCTCGGACTCTGAACATCACAGGGAAAACATAGATATATCCTTACGATCCTCACGGTTAACATATCCTTACGATCCTCACGGTTAGCATATACTTATGATCCTCACGGTTAGCACATCCTTACGATCCTCACGGTTAGCATATCCTTACGATCCTCACGGTTAGCACATCCTTACGATCCTCACGTTTAGCATATCCTTATGATCCTCACAGTTAGCACATCCATTACGATCCTCACGGTTAGCATATCCTTACGATCCTCACGGTTAGCATATCCTTACGATCCTCATGGTTAAAATATCCTTATGATCCTCACGGTTAGCATATCCTTACGATCCTCACGGTTAGCACATCCTTATGATCCTCAAGGTTAGCATATCCTTACCTAACACAAAGATCAAAGTTAAAAGTCAAATTGCTGGTCAAATTGAATTTAAATTGAAATTCAGATCCTTGTTGCTTAGCCTCTGAGTATTGTAGGGAAATCATATAAGGTTTTACTGCTAACCTACAAAGCATTACATGGGCTTGCTCCTACCTATCTCTCTGATTTGGTCCTGCCGTACATACCTACACGAACGCTACGGTCACAAGACGCAGGCCCCCTAATTGTCACTAGAATTTATAAGCAAACAGCTGGATGCAGGGCTTTCTCCTATAGAGATCTCTTTTTATGGAATGGTCTGCCTACCCATGTAAGAGACGCAAACTCGGTCTCAACCTTTAAGTCTTTACTGAAGACTCATCTCTTCAGTAGGTCCTATGGTTGAGTGTAGTCTGGCCCAGGAGTGTGAAGGTGAACGGAAAGGCTCTGGAGCAACGAACCGCCCTTGCTGTCTCTGCCTGGCCGGTTCCACTCTCTCCACTGGGATTCTCTGCTTCTAACCCTATTACCGGGGCCGAGTCACTGGCTTACTGGTGCTCTTCCATGCCGTCCCTAGGAGGGGTGCGTCACTTGAGTGGGTTGAGTCACTTACGTGGTCTTCCTGTCTGGGTTGGGGCCCCCCTTGGGTTGTGCGGAGATCTTTGTGGGCTATACTAGGCCTTGTCTCAGGATGGTCTCAGTTGGTGGTTGAAGATATCCCTCTAGTGGTGTGAGGGCTGTGCGTTGGCAAAGTGGGTGGGGTTATATCCAGCCTGTTTGGCCCTGTCCGGGAGTATCATCGAATGGGGCCACAGTGTCTCCTGACCCCTTCTGTCTCTCAGCCTCCAGTATTTATGCTGCAGTAGTTTATGTGTCGGGGGGCTAGGGTCAGTCTGTTATATCTGGATTATTTATCCTGCCTTATCCAGTGTCCTGTGTGAATTTAAGTATGCTCTCTATAATTCTATCTAACTCTCTTTCTTTCTCTCTCTGGGAGGACCTGAGCCCTAGGACCATGTCTCAGGACTACCTGGCATGATGACTCCTTGCTGTCCCCAGTCCACCTGGTCGTGGTGCTGCTCCAGTTTCAACTGTTCTGCCTGCGGCTATGGAAACCTGACCTGTTCACCAGACGTGCTACCTGTCCCAGACCTGCTGTTTTCAACTCTCTGGAGACACTGTGATTATTATTATTTGACCACGCTTGTCACGACTGGCTGAAGGACTGGACCAAGGTGCAGCATGGTAAGCGTACATTTTAACTTTATTTTAAAATGACACCGACAAAACAAAGAACAAAAAAACCAACCGTGAAGCTTTGGGCCTGAATAACCACAAAGTCAACTTCCCACAAAACAGGTGGGGGAAAAGGGTACCTAAGTATGGTTCTCAATCAGAGACAACAATAGACAGCTGTCCCTGATTGAGAACCATACCTGGCCAAGACATAGAAATACAACACATAGAAAAAAGGACATAGAATGCCCACCCTAGTCCCACCCTGGCCACACCCACACCCTGGCCACACCCACACCCACACCCAGGGCGTGACAATGCTGGTCATTTCTGAACATTTGAACATCTTGGCCATGTTCTGTTATAATCTCCACCCCTCATAGCCTGGTTCCTCTCTAGGTTTCTTCCTAGGTTTTGTACTTTCTATGGGGTTTTTCCTAGCCACCGTGCATTGCTTGATGTTTGGGGTTTTAGGCTGAGTTTCAATTCGGTACTTTGATATATCAGCTGATCTAAGAAGGGCTATAATAAATACATTTGATTTGATACTTATATCTATGTGGTCAGCGTGATTGCAGCCTTCCTTTGCAGGAAGCAGCTTGTTTCAAGAACAAACCGTTATATGGACCAAAGATATATGGACCAAAGTTATATGTTACATTTACATTTACATTTAAGTCATTTAGCAGACGCTCTTATCCAGAGCGACTTACAAATTGGTGCATTCACCTTATGACATCCAGTGGGACAGTCACTTAACAATAGTGCATCTAAAACTTAGGGGGGGTGGGGTGAGAGGGATTACTTAACCTATCCTAGGTATTCCTTAAAGAGGTGGGGTTTCAGGTGTCTCCGGAAGGTGGTGATTGACTCCGCTGTCCTGGCGTCGTGAGGGAGTTTGTTCCACCATTGGGGGGCCAGGGCAGCGAACAGTTTTGACTGGGCTGAGCGGGAGCTGTACTTCCTCAGTGGTAGGGAGGCGAGCAGGCCAGAGGTGGATGAACGCAGTGCCCTTGTTTGGGTGTAGGGCCTGATCAGAGCCTGGAGGTACTGAGGTGCCGTTCCCCTCACAGCTCCGTAGGCAAGCACCATGGTCTTGTAGCGGATGCGAGCTTCAACTGGAAGCCAGTGGAGAGAACGGAGGAGCGGGGTGACGTGGAGAGAACTTGGGAAGGTTGAACACCAGACGGGCTGCGGCGTTCTGGATGAGTTGAAGGGGTTTAATGGCACAGGCAGGGAGCCCAGCCAACAGCGAGTTGCAGTAATCCAGACGGGAGATGACAAGTGCCTGGATTAGGACCTGCGCCGCTTCCTGTGTGAGGCAGGGTCGTACTCTGCGGATGTTGTAGAGCATGAACCTACAGGAACGGGCCACCGCCTTGATGTTAGTTGAGAACGACAGGGTGTTGTCCAGGATCACACCAAGGTTCTTGGCGCTCTGGGAGGAGGACACAGTGGAGTTGTCAACCGTGATGGCGAGATCATGGAACGGGCAGTCCTTCCCCGGGAGGAAGAGCAGCTCCGTCTTGCCGAGGTTCAGCTTGAGGTGGTGATCCGTCATCCACACTGATATGTCTGCCAGACATGCAGAGATGCGATTCGCCACCTGGTCATCAGAAGGGGAAAGGAGAAGATTAATTGTGTGTCGTCTGCATAGCAATGATAAGAGAGACCATGTGAGGTTATGACAGAGCCAAGTGACTTGGTGTATAGCGAGAATAGGAGAGGGCCAAGAACAGAGCCCTGGGGGACACCAGTGGTGAGAGCGCGTGGTGAGGAGACAGATTCTCGCCACGCCACCTGGTAGGAGCGACCTGTCAGGTAGGACGCAATCCAAGCGTGGGCCGCGCCGGAGATGCCCAACTCGGAGAGGGTGGAGAGGAGGATCTGATGGTTCACAGTATCGAAGGCAGCCGATAGATCTAGAAGGATGAGAGCAGAGGAGAGAGAGTTAGCTTTAGCAGTGCGGAGCGCCTCCGTGATACAGAGGAGAGCAGTCTCAGTTGAATGACTAGTCTTGAAACCTGACTGATTTGGATCAAGAAGGTCATTCAGAGAGAGATAGCGGGAGAGCTGGCCAAGGACGGCACGTTCAAGAGTTTTGGAGAGAAAAGAAAGAAGGGATACTGGTCTGTAATTGTTGACATCGGAGGGATCGAGTGTAGGTTTTTCAGAAGGGGTGCAACTCTCGCTCTCTTGAAGACGGAAGGGACGTAGCCAACGGTCAGGGATGAGTTGATGAGCGAGGTGAGGTAAGGGAGAAGGTCTCCGGAAATGGTCTGGAGAAGAGAGGAGGGGATAGGGTCAAGCGGGCAGGTTGTTGGGCGGCCGGCCGTCACAAGACGCGAGATTTCATCTGGAGAGAGAGGGGAGAAAGAGGTCAGAGCATAGGGTAGGGCAGTGTGAGCAGAACCAGCGGTGTCGTTTGACTTAGCAAACGAGGATCGGATGTCGTCGACCTTCTTTTCAAAATGGTTGACGAAGTCATCTGCAGAGAGGGAGGGGGGGGGGGGCGGAGGATTCAGGAGGGAGGAGAAGGTGGCAAAGAGCTTCCTAGGGTTAGAGGCAGAAGCTTGGAATTTAGCGTGGTAGAAAGTGGCTTTAGCAGCAGAGACAGAGGAGGAAAATGTAGAGAGGAGGGAGTGAAAGGATGCCAGGTCCGCAGGGAGGCGAGTTTTCCTCCATTTCCGCTCGGCTGCCCGGAGCCCTGTTCTGTGAGCTCGCAATGAGTCATCGAGCCACGGAGCGGGAGGGGAGGACCGAGCCGGCCTGGAGGATAGGGGACATAGAGAGTCAAGGGATGCAGAGAGGGAGGAGAGGAGGGTTGAGGAGGCAGAATCAGGAGATAGGTGGGAGAAGGTTTGAGCGGAGGGAAGAGATGATAGGATGGAAGAGGAGAGAGTAGCGGGGGAGAGAGAGCGAAGGTTGGGACGGCGCGATACCATCCGAGTAGGGGCAGTGTGGGAGGTGTTGGATGAGAGCGAGAGGGAAAAGGATACAAGGCAGTGGTCGGAGACTTGGAGGGGAGTTGCAATGAGGTTAGTGGAAGAACAGCATCTAGTAAAGATGAGGTCGAGCGTATTGCCTGCCTTGTGAGTAGGGGGGAAGGTGAGAGGGTGAGGTCAAAAGAGGAGAGGAGTGGAAAGAAGGAGGCAGAGAGGAAAGAGTCAAAGGTAGACGTGGGGGAGGTTAAAGTCGCCCAGAACTGTGAGAGGTGAGCCGTCCTCAGGAAAGGAGCTTATCAAGGCATCAAGCTCATTGATGAACTCTCCGAGGGAACCTGGAGGGCGATAAATGATAAGGATGTTAAGCTTGAAAGGGCTAGTGACTGTGACAGCATGGAATTCAAAGGAGGCGATAGACAGATGGGTAAGGGGAGAAAGAGAGAATGACCACTTGGGAGAGATGAGGATCCCGGTGCCACCACCCCGCTGACCAGACGCTCTCGGGGTGTGCGAGAACACGTGGGCGGACGAAGAGAGAGCAGTAGGAGTAGCAGTGTTGTCTGTGGTGATCCATGTTTCCGTCAGGGCCAAGAAGTCGAGGGACTGGAGGGAGGCATGGGCTGAGATGAACTCTGCCTTGTTGACCGCAGATTGGCAGTTCCAGAGGCTACCGGAGACCTGGAACCCACGTGGGTCGTGCGCGCTGGGACCACCAGAGTAGGGTGGCCGCGGCCACGCGGTGAGGAGCGTTTGTATGGTCTGTGCAGAGAGGAGAGAACAGGGATAAACCGACACATAGTTGACAGGCTACAGAAGAGGCTACGCTAATGCAAAGGAGATTGGAATGACAAGTGGACTACACGTCTCGAATGTTCAGAAAGTTAAGCTACGTAGCAAGAATCTTATTGACTAAAATGATTAAAATGATACAGTACTGCTGAAGTAGGCCAGCTGGCAGTGGGTGCGTTGTTGACACTACACTAATCAAGTCGTTCCGTTGAGTGTAATAGTTTCTGCAGTGTTGCTATTCGGGGCTAGCAGGCTAGCTAGCAGTGTTGTTTACGTTACGTTGCGTTAAAAGAACGACAATAGATGGCTAGCGAACCTAGAAAATCGCTCTAGACTACACAATTATCTTTGATACAAAGACGGCTATGTAGCTAGCTAAGTAGCTAGCTACGATCAAACAAATCAAACCGTTGTACTGTAATGAAAATGAAGTGAAAATGTGATACAACCTGTGAATGCGACCGGGTAGTTGAGTTCTATACAGAAGACGTTGGCTAGCGTTGGCTAGCTGTTGGCTAGCTAGCAGAGTCACCTACGTTAAGGACGACAAATAGCTGGCTAGCTAACCTCGGTAAATTAAGATAATCACTCTAAGACTACACACTCTAAACCTAAACAACACAATTATCTTGGATACGATGATACGATGATACGAAGACAGCAAAGACAGCTATGTAGCTAGCTGACACTAAACTAATCAAGTCGTTCAGTTGAGTGTAACAGTTTCTCCAGTGCAGCTAATCAGTGGACGTTAGCTAGCTGGCTAGTGAAGACTAGTGAAGACTACGTTAGGACGGCGAAATACGATAATTACGCAATTATCTTTTGATACAAAGACGGCTATGTAGCTAGCTGAGAAGAAATTGCTAAGATAAGACAAATCAAACCGTTGTGATATAATGAAATATAATGAAAAAGTTATACTACCCGTTGGAGCGACGTTGGACCAAAGTTATATGGACCAAAGTTATATGGACCAAAGTTATATGGACTAAAGTTATATGGACTAAAGTTATATGGACTAAAGTTATATGGACTAAAGATATATGGACTAAAGTTATATGGACTAAAGTTATATGGACTAAAGTTATATGGACCAAAGGCAAGGACATATTGTGGGGGGTCAAATTACGGGTCTAATTGACCCGGCACATCAAGGACATATTGTGGGGGGGTCAAATTACGGGTCTAATTGACCCGGCACATCAAGGACATATTGTGGGGGGTCAAATTACGGGTCTAATTGACCCGGCACATCAAGGACATATTGTGGGGGGTCAAATTACGGGTCTAATTGACCCGGCACATCAAGGACATATTGTGGGGGGTCAAATTACGGGTCTAATTGACCCGGCACATCAAGGACATATTGTGGGGGGTCAAATTACGGGTCTAATTGACCCGGCACATCAAGGACATATTGTGGGGGTCAAATTACGGGTCTAATTGACCCGGCACATCAAGGACATATTGTGGGGGTCAAATTACGGGTCTAATTGACCCGGCACATCAAGGACATATTGTGGGGGGTCAAATTACGGGTCTAATTGACCCGGCACATCAAGGACATATTGTGGGGGGTCAAATTACGGGTCTAATTGACCTGGCACATCAAGGACGACACTATTTCGGTACCAGGTGTAAATGTTTTACCTGTTAAAAAACACAGATGATGGGTCATGTTGGAAATATTACGACAAAATAGTATTTTAATGATTTCAAACCCTGTTCCGGACATAAAAGGGAAGGGTTGAAGCCACTAGATCCAATTTATAATAGTGCAGTGAGATTTATCAGGGAGGAGAGGTTTTACACTGATCGCTGCTCGCTCTATCAGGAAGTAGGACGGCCCTCTGTGACCTCACGTAGGACCAAACACTGCATTTAATTCATTTATAAACCACTTTTACAAAACCTCCCACGTTACCTGACATCTTAATATCCCCATAGAGGTACCAGTTACCCTACATTACATCCCCATAGAGGTACCAGTTACCATACCCCTACATTACATCCCCATAGAGGTACCAGTTACCATACCCCTACATTACATCCCCATAGAAGTACCAGTTACCATACCCCTACATTACATCCCCATAGAGGTACCAATTACCCTACATTACATCCCCATAGAGGTACCAGTTACCCTACATTACATCCCCATGGAGGTACCAGTTACCCTACATTACATCCCCATAGGGGTACCAGTTACCATATCCCCCCAGTTACCCTACATTACATCCCCATAGAGGTACCAGTTACCCTACATTACATCCCCATAGAGGTACCAGTTACCCTACATTACATCCCCATAGAGGTACCAGTTACCCTACATTACATCCCCATAGAGGTACCAGTTACCCTACATTACATCCCCATAGAGGTACCAGTTACCCTACATTACATCCCCATAGAGGTACCAGTTACCCTACATTACATCCCCATAGAGGTACCAGTTACCCTACATTACATCCCCATAGAGGTACCAGTTACCCTACATTACATCCCCATAGAGGTACCAGTTACCCTACATTACATCCCCATAGAGGTACCAGTTACTACATTACATCCCCATAGAGGTACCAGTTACCCTACATTACATCCCCATAGAGGTACCAGTTACCCTACATTACATCCCCATAGAGGTACCAGTTACCCTACATTACATCCCCATAGAGGTACCAGTTACCCTACATTACATCCCCATAGAGGTACCAGTTACCCTACATTACATCCCCATAGAGGTACCAGTTACCCTACATTACATCCCCATAGAGGTACCAGTTACCCTACATTACATCCCCATAGAGGTACCAGTTACCCTACATTACATCCCCATAGAGGTACCAGTTACCCTACATTACATCCCCATAGAGGTACCAGTTACCCTACATTACATCCCCATAGAGGTACCAGTTACCCTACATTACATCCCCATAGAGGTACCAGTTACCCTACATTACATCCCCATAGAGGTACCAGTTACCCTACATTACATCCCCATAGAGGTACCAGTTACCCTACATTACATCCCCATAGAGGTACCAGTTACCCTACATTACATCCCCATAGAGGTACCAGTTACCCTACATTACATCCCCATAGAGGTACCAGTTACCCTACATTACATCCCCATACAGAGGTACCAGTTACCCTACATTACATCCCCATAGAGGTACCAGTTACCCTACATTACATCCCCATAGAGGTACCAGTTACCCTACATTACATCCCCATAGAGGTACCAGTTACCCTACATTACATCCCCTACATTACATCCCCATAGAGGTACCAGTTACCCTACATTACATCCCCATAGAGGTACCAGTTACCCTACATTACATCCCCATAGAGGTACCAGTTACCCTACATTACATCCCCATAGAGGTACCAGAGGTACCAGTTACCCTACATTACATCCCCATAGAGGTACCAGTTACCCTACATTACATCCCCATAGAGGTACCAGTTACCTACATTATCCCCATAGAGGTACCAGTTACCCTACATTACATCCCCATAGAGGTACCAGTTACCCTACATTACATCCCCATAGAGGTACCAGTTACCCTACATTACATCCCCATAGAGGTACCAGTTACCCTACATTACATCCCCATAGAGGTACCAGTTACCCATTACATTACATCCCATTACATCCCCATAGAGGTACCAGTTACCCTACATTACATCCCCATAGAGAGGTACCAGTTACCCTACATTACATCCCCATAGAGGTACCAGTTACCCTACATTACATCCCCATAGAGGTACCAGTTACCCTACATTACATCCCCATAGAGGTACCAGTTACCCTACATTACATCCCCATAGAGGTACCAGTTACCCTACATTACATCCCCATAGAGGTACCAGTTACCCTACATTACATCCCCATAGAGGTACCAGTTACCCTACATTACATCCCCATAGAGGTACCAGTTACCCTACATTACATCCCCATAGAGGTACCAGTTACCCTACATTACATCCCCATAGAGGTACCAGTTACCCTACATTACATCCCCATAGAGGTACCAGTTACCCTACATTACATCCCCATAGAGGTACCAGTTACCCTACATTACATCCCCATAGAGGTACCAGTTACCCTACATTACATCCCCATAGAGGTACCAGTTACCCTACATTACATCCCCATAGAGGTACCAGTTACCCTACATTACATCCCCATAGAGGTACCAGTTACCCTACATTACATCCCCATAGAGGTACCAGTTACCCTACATTACCATACCCCTACATTACATCCCCATAGAGGTACCAGTTACCCTACATTACATCCCCATAGAGGTACCAGTTACCCTACATTACATCCCCATAGAGGTACCAGTTACCCTACATTACATCCCCATAGAGGTACCAGTTACCCTACATTACATCCCCATAGAGGTACCAGTTACCCTACATTACATCCCCATAGAGGTACCAGTTACCCTACATTACATCCCCATAGAGGTACCAGTTACCCTACATTACATCCCCATAGAGGTACCAGTTACCCTACATTACATCCCCATAGAGGTACCAGTTACCCTACATTACATCCCCATAGAGGTACCAGTTACCCTACATTACATCCCCATAGAGGTACCAGTTACCCTACATTACATCCCCATAGAGGTACCTACCCTACATTACATCCCCATAGAGGTACCAGTTACCCTACATTACATCCCCATAGAGGTACCAGTTACCCTACATTACATCCCCATAGAGGTACAGTTTACATACATCCCCATAGAGTACCAGTTACCCTACATTACATCCCCAGGTACCAGTTACCCTACATTACATCCCCATAGAGGTACCAGTTCCATCCTACATTACATCCCCATAGAGGTACCAGTTACCCCATTACATCCCCTACATTACATCCCCTACCCATTACCCCTACATTACATCCCCATAGAGGTACCATTAACTCCATCCCCATAGAGGTAACCATACCCCTACATTACATCCCCATAGAGGTACCATACCCTACATTACATCCCCTCCATCCTACATTACATCCCCTCCATACCCTACATTACATCCCCATAGAGGTACCAATACATCCCCCTACATTAACATCCCCATCCTACATTACTCCCCTACATTAACTCCATCCTACCAGTTTACCCCTACATTCCATCCCCATTACCAGTTAAATACCCCTACATTAACTCCATCCTACATTAACTCCCCATCCTACATTAACTCCATCCTACATTAACTACCATCCTACATTAACTCCATCCATACATTAACTCCATACCCTACATTAACTCCATCCTACATTAATCCCCATAGATAAGTTATCCATTCATTACACTGCATCCTCAGGTTGCTAC
>NC_060179.1:84014751-84019751 GCF_021184085.1 Oncorhynchus gorbuscha
CTGGAGGTCATCTCTGATCCTCTGGAGGTCATCTCTGATCCTAGTGACTCTGGAGGTCATCTCTGATCCTAGTTACTCTGGAGGTCATCTCTGATCATCTGGAGGTCATCTCTGATCCTAGTGACTCTCTGATCCTAGTGACTCTGGAGGTCATCTCTGATCCTAGTTACTCTGGAGGTCATCTCTGATCCTCTGGAGGTCATCTCTGATCCTAGTTACTCTGGAGGTCATCTCTGATCCTCTGCAGGTCATCTCTGATCCTAGTGACTCTGGAGGTCATCTCTGATCCTAGTTACTCTGGAGGTCATCTCTGATCCTAGTGACTCTGGAGGTCATCTCTGATCCTAGTTACTCTGGAGGTCATCTCTGATCCTCTGGAGGTCATCTCTGATCCTAGTGACTCTGGAGGTCATCTCTGATCCTCTGGAGGTCATCTCTGATCCTAGTGACTCTGGAGGTCATCTCTGATCCTAGTGACTCTGGAGGTCATCTCTGATCCTAGTGACTCTGGAAGTCATCTCTGATCCTAGTTACTCTGGAGGTCATCTCTGATCCTAGTTACTCTCTGATCCTAGTTACTCTGCAGGTCATCTCTGATCCTCTGGAGGTCATCTCTGATCCTTTGGAGGTCATCTCTGATCCTAGTGACTCTGGAGGTCATCTCTGATCCTAGTTACTCTGGAGGTCATCTCTGATCCTAGTGACTCTGGAAGTCATCTCTGATCCTAGTTACTCTGGAGGTCATCTCTGATCCTAGTTACTCTCTGATCCTAGTGACTCTGGAGGTCATCTCTGATCCTAGTGACTCTGGAGGTCATCTCTGATCCTAGTGACTCTGGAGGTCATCTCTGATCCTAGTTACTCTCTGATCCTAGTGACTCTGGAGGTCATCTCTGATCCTAGTTACTCTCTGATCCTAGTTACTCTGGAGGTCATCCTAGTTACTCTGCAGGTCATCTCTGATCCTAGTTACTCTCTGATCCTAGTTACTCTCTGATCCTAGTTACTCTCTGATCCTAGTGACTCTGGAAGTCATCTCTGATCCTCTGGAGGTCATCTCTGATCCTCTGGAGGTCATCTCTGATCCTCTGGAGGTCATCTCTGATCCTCTGGAGGTCATCTCTGATCCTAGTGACTCTGGAGGTCATCTCTGATCCTAGTGACTCTGCAGGTCATCTCTGATCCTAGTGACTCTGCAGGTCATCTCTGATCCTAGTGACTCTGCAGGTCATCTCTGATCCTAGTGACTCTGCAGGTCATCTCTGATCCTAGTGACTCTGGAGGTCATCTCTGATCCTAGTGACTCTGGAGGTCATCTCTGATCCTAGTGACTCTGGAGGTCATCTCTGATCCTAGTGACTCTGGAGGTCATCTCTGATCCTCTGGAGGTCATCTCTGATCCTCTGGAGGTCATCTCTGATCCTAGTGACTCTGGAGGTCATCTCTGATCCTAGTTACACTCTGATCCTAGTGACTCTGTAGGTCATCTCTGATCCTAGTGACTCTGGAGGTCATCTCTGATCCTAGTGACTCTGGAGGTCATCTCTGATCCTAGTGACTCTGGAGGTCATCTCTGATCCTAGTGACTCTGGAGGTCATCTCTGATCCTAGTTACTCTCTGATCCTAGTGACTCTGGAGGTCATCTCTGATCCTAGTTACTCTCTGATCCTAGTGACTCTGGAGGTCATCTCTGATCCTAGTGACTCTGGAGGTCATCTCTGATCCTAGTTACTCTGGAGGTCATCTCTGATCCTAGTTACTCTGGAGGTCATCTCTGATCCTGGAGGTCATCTCTGATCCTAGTGACTCTGGAGGTCATCTCTGATCCTGGAGGTCATCTCTGATCCTAGTGACTCTGGAGGTCATCTCTGATCCTGGAGGTCATCTCTGATCCTCTGGAGGTCATCTCTGATCCTAGTGACTCTGGAGGTCATCTCTGATCCTGGAGGTCATCTCTGATCCTCTGGAGGTCATCTCTGATCCTAGTGACTCTGGAGGTCATCTCTGATCCTAGTGACTCTGGAGGTCATCTCTGATCCTAGTGACTCTGGAGGTCATCTCTGATCCTAGTTACTCTCTGATCCTAGTGACTCTGGAGGTCATCTCTGATCCTAGTTACTCTCTGATCCTAGTGACTCTGGAGGTCATCTCTGATCCTAGTGACTCTGGAGGTCATCTCTGATCCTAGTTACTCTGGAGGTCATCTCTGATCCTAGTTACTCTGGAGGTCATCTCTGATCCTGGAGGTCATCTCTGATCCTAGTGACTCTGGAGGTCATCTCTGATCCTGGAGGTCATCTCTGATCCTAGTGACTCTGGAGGTCATCTCTGATCCTGGAGGTCATCTCTGATCCTCTGGAGGTCATCTCTGATCCTAGTGACTCTGGAGGTCATCTCTGATCCTGGAGGTCATCTCTGATCCTCTGGAGGTCATCTCTGATCCTAGTGACTCTGGAGGTCATCTCTGATCCTAGTTACTCTGGAGGTCATCTCTGATCCTAGTTACGCTGGAGGTCATCTCTGATCCTAACTGAACTACAGAGAACCATGTTCTACTCACTGAACTACAGAGGACCATGTTCTACCAACTACAGAGAACCATGTTCTACCAACTGAACTACAGAGGACCATGTTCTACAAACTGAACTACAGAGGACCATGTTCTACAAACTGAACTACAGAGGACCATGTTCTACTAACTGAACTACAGAGGACCATGTTCTACTAACTGAGCTACAGAGGACCATGTTCTACTACCTGAACTACAGAGGACCATGTTCTACTAACTGAACTACAGAGGACCATGTTCCACTAACTACAGAGGACCATGTTCTACTAACTGAACTACAGAGGACCATGTTCTACCAACTGAACTACAGAGGACCATGTTCTACTAACTGAACTACAGAGGACCATGTTCTACTAACTGAACTACAGAGGACCATGTTCTACTAGCTACAGAGGACCATGTTCTACTACCTGAACTACAGAGGACCATGTTCTGAACCAGGACTGAACTACAGAGGACCATGTTCTACTAACTGAACTACAGAGGACCATGTTCTACTAACTGAGCTACAGAGGACCATGTTCTACTAACTGAACTACAGAGGACCATGTTCTACTAACTGAACTACAGAGGACCATGTTCTAACTACAGAGGACCTGAACTACAGAGGACCATGTTCTACTAACTACAGAGGACCATGTTCTACTAACTGAACTACAGAGGACCATGTTCTACTAACTGAACTACAGAGGACCATGTTCTACTAACCTACAGAGGACCACTACAGAGGACCATGTTCTACTAACTGAACTACAGAGGACCATGTTCTACTAAACTACAGAGGACCATGTTCTACTAACTACAGAGGACCATGTGTTCTACTAACTGAACTACAGAGGACCATGTTACAGAGGACCATGTTCTACTAACTACAGAGGACCATGTTCTACTAACTACAGAGGACCATGTTCTACTAACAACTGAACTACAGAGGACCATGTTCTACTAACTGAACTACAGAGGACCATGTTCTACCAAGAGGACCTGAACTACAGAGACCATGGACCATGTTCTACTAACTGAACTACAGAGGACCATGTTCTACTAACTGAACTACAGAGGACCATGTTCTACTAACTGAACTACAGAGGACCATGTTCTACTAACTGAACTACAGAGGACCATGTTCTACTAACTGATCTACGCCACTATTTCGAACTATAAATTAACTATCTAAGATAATAATAACAATAATCTCCAGCTCAGGACTCCAGCTACAGTGTATGTATGTGGTTTGCTAACTCGCTATCTAAGTGAGGTCAACATTAAGCTTCATGGCTACAACAGTTCCTGTTGATTCAAATGGTTTTAGTGCGAACCCAAAAATAAAACAAACTCACATCCATAAAGAACAATACAGATCGTACAGTCACTGCCGGTAATCCCAAATAGCCCGGTATGGTAGAGAAGCGGTACAAAGGATACCGTCCATCCCTTAGTAAGATGTCAATCTAGTAGTGGAATAAGAGTGTGGTGCTTGCAACGCCAAAGGTTGTGGGTTCGATTCCCACTGTGGCCATCCATATGTATATACACACATGACTGTCGGTCACTTTGCATAAAGTGTTTGCTCGGTGGAATATGTTATTAGTATAGTAATATTCTGTATCCTTACTTGTCATGATTTATAACAGAGAGTTTTAAATAAATTATAATTTGACAATCGTTGGATGATTGCGAACTCGGCAACATTAGTAGGCATTTTATTTTATTTACACCATCATACTGACACAGGGACAACTTTTACGTCCATTAGATTTTTCCTCTGTTTTTTCATTTCCAACAGCAGCAGACTTATAAGAAACTCGACAAGGTTTTTAGCGAGAGACACCAAAGGTGTATTCCAAATAGCAAAGGGTTAGAGTGCTATTTGGGATACAGGGAAAATACTTCCAAGTAAATAACCTCGCAACTGGCAGCGGTATATAAATGTTCACCTATTTGTAGTGTTAGTCATTATCTATACGAGCCGAGAAGACATTACAGTAAACCTTGCCACCGCAGGGCCAGTAACCCAAGTACCTCATCAGCATGTTCGCAGCTGCACACACACACAGCACTATGTCACACACACACACACACAGCACTATGTCACACACACACACACAGCACTATGTCACACACACACACACAGCACTATGTCACACACACACACACAGCACTATATCACACACACACACACACACACACACACACACACACAGCACTATATCATACACACACACACACTTCGCCAGCCTCTCTGTGGTGACGGTGAGATTTGCTTTCTCGTGTTTTAACAAAGGTTTACATCATCCGCAGAGCTACTGATTAGCTGCTAAGAACAAGGGGGATTGTGGGAAAGAAAGAAATGAGCTACAGGACCATTTAACAAAAGAGAGTGAGAGCTACTGAGAGAGAGAAAAGGGAGATTGTGAGAAGAAAGAAATA